>NC_056746.1:1014729173-1014764173 GCF_019279795.1 Protopterus annectens | reverse complement strand
GTGTAAGAGGGAGGCACGGGTGTGTGTAAATGTGTATGTAAGAGGGAGATTGCAGGGGTCATACCTCTCAATTGTCCATATTTTCGCCTCATATTTTCAGTCCATTTCTCATAAAATTGTGTTTTTTCTGGCAAATCCCTGGCAACTCACTGAGGACTGAAGTCAGAAAATAATGGCAGACATTTGAGCTTTAGGCTTCATAGCCTTCAGAAAATTCATACTAATGCAAAACGTGCTGTTCTACCAACTTTCTAAGTTTGTAATAGCAATATTTAAAAGGTGTCCCTATATTTTGGGCCTTTGTCCCCCCATTATTTGTGTCTTTATCTAGATTTGTTGCTCTAAAAGATTGAGAAGTATGGGGGGTATAAGAGGGAGGTAGGGGATGTATATGTGTGTCATACCTCTGAACTATACAGATTTTCACAGACTGTCCAGATTTTTGCCTTATATTTTTGGTCTGTTCCTCATAAAAATGTGTTTATTGTTTTTTGACAAATCACTGGAATGACCTAATGATTAAAGTTACTACATGATGACATGCATTTGAGTTTCAGACCATGTCCTTCAGAAAATGCATTCTAACACAAATTCTGTTATTCTACCAACTTTCTAAGTTTATAAGAGCAATATTTAAAACGTGTCCCTACTTTTGTTCCTTTGTCCCCACCATTATGACAGGCTATGTCCAGATGTGTGTGTGTGAGAAAGTGTGTGTGTGTGAGTGTGTGTGTGTGTGTGTGTGTGTGTGTGTGTGTGTGTGTGTGTGTGTGTGTGTGTGTGTGTGTGTGTGTGTGTATAAGAGGTATGTAGCATACCCCGCAACTGTCCAGGTTTTTGCAGAATGGCCACATTTTTGCCCCGTATTTTTGTCTATTCTTTATAAAAAGGATTGAAGTTGCTAAATAATGACAGACGTTTGAGTTTCAGATTTCATACCCTTTAGAAAAATGCATACTAACACAATTTTCTAACTTCATGAGAACAATATTTATAATCTGCCCCTATTTATTTTAGGTTTTGTCCATATTTATTGCACTAAGAAGTTGGTGTGTGTGTGTGTGTGTGTGTGTGTGTGTGTGTGTGTGTGTGTGTGTGTGTGTGAGAGAGAGAGAGAGAGAGACAGAGAGTGAAATGCCCTAGTAAGGGATAGCAGGTGGTTAGTAATTTGCTTATGCTCAAACCCTGTATCTTAGTTACAGGAAACAAGAGGAGGCTGAATCCTTTACCCCAACTACCAAGCTACATTTTTCAGGAAACTGAGTTTCAGGTGCATTTTTCAAGGAACTCTGAGCATCAAGGGAAGAGAAGTTTACTGCTGCTCATGCTAAGTCTATTTACAATGTGCAACTGTTTTGTTTAGCAAATGGTATCACTATTGTGGTATAGAATTTTAAAGCAGTGTTAGTAGCACATTTTGATGCAGAAGGCAAGGCACGGATTGCTGATACTGTGTTGTATATTAAGGGGGTGGGGAGCTGGAGTCCTGAGTATGTCCTCCTTTGGCTGAGATGCCTAGTAATTATGAACCTGTTTTCAGTTTGCCATCCACTCCCTATTGCAATATTACCATCTTACCATGTTTTAATGTAACATAGGTAATTTATTATTCAAGGGCAGCAGGCATTGAATTTGTAGATGAAATACTGAAATGTAAGGTTATTTGCTAGCAGCAACCTTTTCATTAGTTACAGAGCTCTTTAATGTGGAATTATTCATAGGTTCATAAGTTCATAGGTGTGTACTAGGCTAATGGCCCTGGAACCTTTACAAGCCTAGCCCATAGAAGTGCCCTGGTATTGTGCCACCTGTCGTCAGTTCCCAGTGCCTCTATCAAGTAGAGCCACTGGAGTGATCCCTGGGGTGAACTTTCTATTTCCCATCCACTCATCAAGATTTCTCTTGAAGAGGGCCAGTGAGGTGCTCTGCTTTAAATGTATGGGAAGTCTATTCCAGAGCGTGGGCAGTTTCTGGGTTATGAAATTGTCCCTCTATCATGTTCTGTTGATTGTGGTAATGAGGTTGAGATCTCTGGAACGTGTGGTGTGGAGAGATTGGGATTTCTTTAGATGTAGCATTTCTAACAGAGCTGGGTCAGCTATGGCTTTGTAAGACAAGCAGAGATCGCCTCTTAGTAGACGATATGAGACAGAGAATAAATGGAGCTTTTTGAATCTGTCCATGTAGGACATGTGTTTAAGGCCTTGGATCCTCTTCATGAGGTAATTTTGTGGCCTCTCCAGCTGTTGCAGGTGTCTAGTGAGGTACATGGCAAATGGGGCATTATACTTTTATGATTGGTCTGATGAGGGAAGAGTAGAGAGAAATGATGACCTCTTTCTTCCTGGATGTAAAACTCTTGGTAATGAGATGTGCTACGTAGAAGGACTTTCTGACCACATTGGCAATATAGTGGTCGAAGGAGAGGTTGCTGTCAACCTGTGCCCCCAGATCTCCTATAACTCCTTCAGTGTTCAGTGGGCTCCCATTGATGTGGTAATTATTGGAAACTGAGTTTTTCCCAAAGGGGATAACGATGCATTTTTTGTCATTAAGCTTAAGGACATGGTTTTGACACCAGTCATTGGTCTCAGTGAGGCCTTTCTGTAGGACGTCTGCATCACTTGGGGAGTTAATAATGGCTCCCAGCTTACAGTCGTCTGTGAACTTGATCAACTAGAGTCCCTCCGTGTTGGCTTGGACTTCTGAGAAGTAGATGCCAAAGAGGAGAGGACCCAAGACCGATCCCTGTGTGACTCCACTTGTGACTGGTCGGCAGTCTGACTTAGAGTCTGCTACTTTCACATTGTGGGTTCTAGCTGTGAGGTAGTTTGCAACCCACATAACGTTATAGGGGTTGATGCCTAGTTTGGTGAGTTTATCAATAATTCCTGAGTGAGGAATGGTATCAAAGGCCTTGGCCAGATCGAGGTAAGCTGTATGAACTGCCTTACCCTCATCCACAGTTCAAATGACTTTTACTTCTGGGGAGATTGTGCATATTTCCTGATATTGGTGGAATGTAATGACAGAAGTTTTAGTGGCCTTTTATGGTTGAAATGTTCTGAATTGGGCAGTTTTATCATTATTTGTTCATATGTTTTGTTTTATTGCTTAATGAAAAAATATAAACTATAAATTTAAAACATGCTCTAACAAGTGGTGATGTATTATACAAAGGATATCATTTGTTATATAATTAATACAATCAGAAAGGTGAATCGAATAACTTTTGCATGGTCCTAAAATTGTGTGCAAGGGGCCTGTGATTTGAAAATAGCCCAAAGGTAAGCTTAATCCTCCACTGGTCAGATGCATTTTCCTTGAACATGGGTTTCAATACTCTTTTAGTGAATGTGAGTTTCAATGGTAGAAAAGTTTTAATGTTAAGTCTGTTTTCATTGTGAGACTGTATTTCTTTGTTTAGCAAATCTCTATCATATAAAATTTGAAATAAAAGTTTTAAATTAAATCCAAATATCTGTAATCATTTTAGCAGTAAAGCAGACAACAGTATGTACACTCAGAGTTTTTGAACAGTGTTTATTGCAGCTGGGGAGAAATAGCCAAATAATGGGACACTGGAATGGCTACTTGAGGTGGGGGGGGCTGAATGGGGGGGTTCTGGCTTTGCAACCCCCTGCAAAAAATCCTGAGGCTACCCATGTACATATTATATATATATATATACATATATGGGCTACTTAACATACATTTTCCTGATTCCTGATTTTTTTAAACTGTGATAGAATGACTGTAAATGATCATTGTTGCAATGATTCATAATTTTCTAGTAATAATGCACATAGCTTTTTTCAAAGTAATAGGAGATTATTATTCACTATCATCCTTAATAATTTGCTCTGAGAAGTGATTTTATTTATTTTTTTCATGAAAGATGATTTGGAGAAAAAAAGAAGCATTTTTTTGGGGGGGGGTTGACACAAAAGTAACACGTGTACCGTCACCTTTTTGTTTTCAAAAACATTACTATATATATATATATATATATATATATATATATATATATATATATATATATCCCTAGCCCTCGCCCCACCCACCCCACTCCCCAGCTACAGCATTGATCTGCTGGGTTAACTATACCACATTATACCAAATTGTACGTCCAGACAATTTCCATAAAAGTGGATAGCCAATCTGAGTGGCATGACATTTTACTCATATTTAAATGACTGACTAAGCAAATACCCCCCCCCCAAAAAAAAAAAGCAAGTGACTTGCTAAGCTCTGCACTTATTTTGCACAGTAACAGTTTTTTTTATATTTGTAATTCACCAAGATAGACAGATATTATTTATTTATGTATATATCTATTTTTGTAGTTTTTCAAGCACTTTTTTTATTAAAGACATTTATCAATAGTGATAAAGTCAAAAGCAAAAAAAAAAAAAAAAACAATACAAAAATTTCAGTTTATGAAAGATAAATTCCTTATACCTACTAAAAAGAATGAAAACTGTTCACATTATTTGCAAAAGTTAAGGGCCTTCAAATAAACTACTGCAGCTTAGCGATGAAGCTGAAGTAAAGTATACTTACCTGATTGCTGGTCTACAAAAAGAGGTACAAAATCTGTATTTTCCATTTCAGAAATTGTAGTAAGACTTGTTTTTAACTATGGGAAGAGAAACATTTTGATTGCTTCTATAACCTATTCAGCTGTGTATATATTGGCAAACAAAATAAATTCCTCCTATGCTGTAATAATTTCAGTATTAGTTTTTATACAATTGCAGTTTTAAATACTGGTCAGCAGAGGGCACTAAAATCCACAATTTGAAAACCAGAAATTACTCTGGGATGTTGCACTTCTAAATTTCAAGGACTGCATCCTTTTGACACAATGAAGTTTTATTCTCAAGGCTCAAGCAGCTGTTCATATTTATAGAACTATAAGAGTTATTAAGGAAGTGCAAATGCAAAGTTTTAAGCACATGGGTGCATGCATTAGATTCTAAGTTTCAAAATTGGATTTTATGAGATACAATTAACACAGTAAATATTCATTTTTGATGCTACACACACACACACACACACACACACACACACACACACACACTACTACTACTACCAGTGTGAGCTTTCATATGAAACTAACCAGTTTGGTCGGTGTTGTTTGGCTGCGGAGATAAATGAACATTATGACAACACAGTATGAATAATTAGTGTATGAGCAATACTTAATATCACTTTAGATACACTGGACAGAAATCAGTTATCAGTGTGTTCCCTATCTTGCAAGCTTTAAAACAAAGTCTTTCAATATCTTGTATGTAACATGATTTGCAATTAGTAATGTAAATATGGATAGACATCTAGTGGTATCTATTACTCAGATGATCCTATGATGTCACTAGGGTTTATGGAAAGTACTGGGTTACCAATAAGTGGGGAAATCCATGTAGACAGAGTAATGACATTTCCAATAACTACTGTACCAAACAAATTACTTCAAAATTAGCATATGATACATACCGTAACAATGAACTGGTTAACTCATTAGCATGATGTAAGTTTATGTCAGAAACAAAACAAAAAGCTTAAAAGAAAGGATGTCAGATTATTTTTACAGATTAAACTAGGCATGCTTTACAAAATATCAATTATGGTATCAAACATGTATGTTTTTTTCCTGAAAGAAATTTTGGTGGTATCACATGTCTTCGTGTTAGCATTCTAAAAAATTCATGAGAAGTGGAAAATGTTTTGATTAGTAAAACATGAGAATGATGTTTGTCTTTGAACTAATAGTAGCTTTAGAGATCCCTGCCAAGAATAGGTTAACTTGAGACTTGGCTGAGAAGTGTTCTATGCTCATGCAACAGACACATGCTTTAGTAACCATGACACAAAATGCTGCTGCTTGGATAAAAGAGTTTTAGAATAGTAACACAAATACATGACCAATGACAGAAACACACCATTTCAAGATGCTAAAACAAGAACACTACTTTGTTCACAATATTTTACTTCCTGTTTCTTTTTCACTTCTCTGAATGTTGTATTCTGAAATAAAATACTATGCTGCCTTCTCTAAATTCTGTTTTCCTGTAAAGTGTATTGATTTTTTTCTTTTCTACCTCATCATCATCATCCCCTTTTTCCCATTTCTTACACGAGGCGAAGTATCGTTTTAACTGTCGCCATCTCTCTTAATTCAGTGCCACACTCCTGCCTTTTTCAGCACTCATGCCTGATTGTCGTAGATATTCTTTCACACAACCATCCACCTCTTTGCTGGATGTTCTTGCTTCCTCTTACCTTCTTCCTGTCTGTCCCAAATCTCCCTCACCAGATTATCATCTGCTTTTCTGCACATGTCTGAACTAGTGTAATCTGTTCTCTTTCATCTTTTCTGCAATTGGAGCTACTTTGTCTTCTGCTCTTATGTCCTCATTTCTTTGTCTGTCCCACACTGTGCATCCTAACACCCATCTCAGGCACTTCATTTCCATCACCTCTAGCTTCTTCATCTGTTCTGCCTTTACTGCCCAGGTTTCTGTACCATAGAATAGTACTGGTTGCACCACTGTCTTGTAGACAATGCCCTGATCTTTGTTATTGCAACTACGTTCTTAGCCAACCAGTATTCCTTCCTAGCCTGGTCTGTCTTTTCTGTCTCACACTTTTTCCTGCACTCATTTCTTTTGATGACTTCCAGGACTTCTGCATTCCACCACCAGATTTCCTTATGTACCTCATTTCCAAACCTGGCTCAGCCACATATCTGTTCTGTAGTCCTCACATATGCTGTTTTGAGGCACTGACATTCTTCTTCAGCTCCACTATTTCCACTGTTTCCTTTTCTTCTTGGGGTGCTACAGCCCTAAATAAATCCTTGAACTGTTGTACTTTCTATCCAGTCAACTTACAGGTCTTCAGCCTTATCTCTGTTCAGCTTAGAGCCTTCTCTGACCACTGCTTGCAGCTAATTGTGGCAACCAGTGGTTTAGGCTCTGGGCTGACTGTTTCACTGGGGATGACTTTGCAATCATCAATTCTACTCCTGTGTCCTTATCTTACTAAGAGGAATTCTACCTGAGTTGCATGTTGGCCTCTCTTATATGTGATCTTGTGTCTGTCTCTCTTTCTGAACCATGTGTTGGCTACTATCAAGCCATTTGCTAGACAGAAGTCTAGAATGGCCTCTCCTTCTTTATTTCTGTTGCCATACCCATGTGGACCTAGGCAATCCTAATATCCTTTTTCTGTCTGTCCCGATATGTGCATTCATGTCACACATTAACAACACCAATTGATGTTGTCCTGCTTTATTTATCTAGAAGGTCCTGCAATTGCTGCCCGAATCCACTATTATCCTCACTATCACAACCCTGCTGTGGGGCTACATAAGTTCCATAAATTCATAGATACATAGATATCTTAAGGCCATTGAGTCTCATGACCATGCTCTCCTTGCCAGTACCCTCCCTCAGGCAACACCTCTGCCCCATAAGTTATGACACATTAGGGAGTTACTTTCTTATTGGAGTTCCAGGCATCGGCTTTGTGTATAAACCAATAAAAGCTGCACAATATAATAAATAAGGACTTAAGCAGAAAAACTATTAGGAATTTTGAAAACTGTCCTGGGTTTGTTTGTTTCTTTCGGCTTTTCCCGGTTAGGGGTCGCCACAGCGGAACTCCGGTCCGCTAATGATTGGCAGTAGAGTTTTACGAGCTGGCTTGCCGGGCCTAACGCACAACCTTCAACGAAGGAACACCTGTGCCTGTTCACGCATGTCACCACACAGAAGACGTTCTAACTGAGAATCGAATGGGCAACGTCTAACTGTGAGGCGACAATGCTACCGCAGCACCACCACTGCAGTACATAGGTAAATATATGACACAGGGCAAAAAGAAAAAAAACTGCACAGTTAGCAAAAAATATAAAATATTCTGGTATACAATTCCACACATTTGCATGCACACAGACACACACTTAAATACATATACAAATGCATTCGAAGGGAAACTGTCTTTATTATTTGATGTCAGTTTTACAGGTTAACTTGGCTTGTTTGAATAAATCATCCTCAGACATGCAGGTGCAGGATCACTGCACCATATTATAAAGGCTAGCACACTGGCAAAACAGTACTGATACATTATCACATGTCAGCCTGATGTCGCTAAAATCAGTGCTACATTAGGTATACACCAGCAGTCAGATGATCTGACATTGTATCTGACAAAATATTTGTAGCACTATGTCCTGTACAAAATGATTATGTGCTGTGTTACACCTTTAGCATCCTTGGAGGTTCCCAGCTATAGAGTCAGTGATAACCCTGGTTCAGTTATAGGTTGAAGCTTTCATACAGACAGAGTGGAGCAGAAATCATAGTACTGTTCCAATCCAGTATAAAAAATGAAGAAGAGGAAAACCACTGCTCCAGATACAACTTTATGGAAGGTTAAGTGCTTTCATCCATATAAAATAAAGAGAACTTCTTCAGAACAATTCTAAAGCAATAGCACTTCCCATTTATACACATTTAGTGACCCCAGTTGACTAATTAACTGATTAAAACCAATTACCATTTAAAGGTAAAACATACTCAATAAGCATAAAAACTATAAAAAAAATATTGCAATTACAACAAACAGCCATATTTTTTCAATTTTAAAATACTTGAAATACTAATGCAATCATTTAACCCAGTGTATTGTGTAGTGTTAAGTTTTAGTTGCCAACGTAACTCACAAGCTTCTAAATGTTCAGGTACTACTCAACTTGTGGATCATTGTTTATCTGCTGCACTACCAAAAATTTTAAAGAACGGTCACTGTATTTTTCTATATGCCTACTCAAGGCATTTGTCTTTACTTACCTAGAAATTTCAGACAATTTCAATACTTCTCTACTAAGTAAGCACTCTCGTACTAAGTAAAGCACTACATCTACTTACCACCCCTGTGAATATTCACTTCCCTTAAAGGTACAGCACTCCCTTATACTGTTCTAGCATGTCGAGTGGTAGATTACTGGCGTCCTCTCCAGTTCAGCTGGTCAATCTGGGTATCTTGAGACAATGCTACAATTGTCTCATGTACACAGACAACCCTCTCCTCCTCCCAACAAACACAAATACATGTGAGAGATGCAACTATATAGTCAAACTGGAGGCTGAACTCTCTCAACTCAGGGCTGGCATGACCAGACAGGAGGAGATGGTAACCACACACAAAACAATCCCAGTCCCACATAGACCTACCACAACTGCAAACCAAACACATAAAAACACAAAGACATACTCGGAGGCTCTAATAAAAAACTTACCAAAACAACAGAGGCTCCCAAAGCAGACATCCAAAAATCCACCACCTCAAAACAAAACACATGCAACACATACTTCAATAAATCAATGTGTCAGCCAATCACAGCCCTTAAGGTCAAACACCATGCCTGATACACTAGTAATAGGTGACTCTATAGTCAGACACACTGATGTCCCCCTGACCAGGCTGAACAAGGAGAGGGTGACTGTGAGCTGTCTATCGGGAGCTAGGATCCGCCACATAACACACGCACTCAAGTCACTCCAAAGCAAGTACAAATATGACTCCGTCATTGTCCATGCTGGCATGAATGACCTGAGACGTACCTCCCTGGACTACATGAAAAGAGACATAGAGGAGCTCTCCGATTATGTAGCCAAGGCTGGTATGACCGTGACCCTGAGCAGCATCTTGCCTCACCAAGAATGATACCACAATACAAAGACAAGATGATCAGCTTTAATAATTGGCTCAAGTACTGGTGTCATTCTAAGGGGATCCAATGTCTGTCTGCCTGGGATGACATGTTGGACAAGCCACGCTGCTTCACAAGGGATGGCTTACACCTGTCGCCACTGGGCTTCCGGATATTGGCTAAGGCTCTTGCCACCCCCATAGTGCCTTTTTTAGGCAAGGCTCAAAAGACAAACCCACCTCCTTAGAAAACAAAATGGAAAAAACTAAGGGTAATGCTGCTCAACGCCAGAAGTCTAAATCTCAAGATGCAGGCACTCGATGCACTCCTCAGCATGGAGAACATCGACGTCTGTGCAGTAACTGAAACCTGGTTCAAGGCTCCTGAGAGCACCCCAGCACTACCAGGCTATGCCTCAGATCATGCTTTTCGCCCCAAAACCCAGGCGAACCACAAAGGAGGGGAGTGTCCATATTCATCAAGGACACCCACACCTCCAGGTTAGTAGCAACACATGAAGCATCAGAGACCATACAGGTGCAACTAACCATAGGCAAAACTGCTATACAACTGGTAGCATGTTACAGACCACCCTCCCAATCTCAGGAACCCCACTCAGCCTTCCTGAAGACATTGGAGGATATGAATGTATCACAAAATACCATCATACTGGGAGACTTCAACTACCCAAACATAGATTGGGTACATTATTCTAGCCCTAATACCCTAGCCCAAAGGTTCTTGGAATTCATAAATTCAAATGCACTGGAACAACTAGTCACCTCTCCCACTAGGGGAGATAATATACTAGACCTGATCATCACAAACATGGGGACAAAATGCTCCACACCGGAAGTATAACCCTCACTAGTGAGATCTGACCACAAACTAATCACCCTGGATATACATATCCCACCTCCACCCCCAGCACAAAAGACCACAGTGAAAAACTTCTCAAAAGCAGACTTCACTCTTCTTAAGACTGAGATGGTATCCTTTAAGCCCACTGTGCCAGTGGATACCACATCCCACAATGCCGAATCCTTCACAAATGCTTTCTATGGACATCTCCAAGAATGCATGGATCATGCAATCCCAAATAAATCCAAGTCCCTCTCCACCAAAGGCAAGCATCCTGTCTGGTGGACCTCAGCCATTAACAAATTGTATAACAAAAGAAGGAAGCTACTGCACGTCAGAGCAAAATCACATGAAGGGAAGACATCTCTGATCAACATTAGCAGAAAACTACATTCTCTCATAAAAACATCCAAGGCCAACTTTGAGAGAAAAATCGCTAAGGACACTAAAGATAACCACAAAGCCTTCTTCAGCTATGTTAGAAACCTGGGCGGAAAACCTCAGATATGCTCAGAGTTAGTTCATAACAACAAAAAATACACTGAACCCACAGATATTGCCAACATTCTGGCTGACAGGTTCAGTGCAAATTTCTCCCCTCCCTCACCCCCAAAAGAAGAAATACTTATCCCAGCTGAATGTAATCTCCCTGTCATCTCAGATGTCCAAGTGAGAACCACCCTAAACAAAGCTAAAAACACAGCATCAATGGGACCTGACGGTATCCCGGGTTGCGTGTTACGTGAACTCCAAGAGGAGCTAAACCCACACATAAAAATGCTATTTAACCTTAGCCTTACTTCAGGATATGTACCTGAACACTGGCGTGCAACAACAGTGGTCCCACTCCACAAAGGGGGTACCTCTACAGACCCTGGGAACTACCGCCCCATAAGCTTAACCAGCCTGGTCTGCAAAGCTATGGAAAGAATCATCATGGAACTCATAAACAGAGACATAGGGGACCTACAGACACTTGACCCCACCCAGTTTGGCTTTGTAAAGGGCAGATCCTGCCTTTTGAACCTGGTTGACTTTTTTGAAACAGTCACTAGAGCCATTGATGAGGGCAAAGCAGTCCATACAGCCTACCTGGACTTGGCTAAGGCCTTCACACAATACCCCACTCAGGCATCATAGATAAGCTCAACAGCTTAAACTTAAACCCTTATGTCACTAGATGGGTTGCAAACTGGCTAAAGGACAGAACCCATAAAGTTAAAATCGCTGGAGCAATGTCAGACTCAAAGCCAGTCACAAGTGGTGTCCCACAGGGATCTGTCCTGGGACCCCTCTTGTTCGGCATTTATTTCTCAGATGTTAAAGCAAACATGGGAGGGTTGTGGCTGACAAAGTTCGCAGATGACTGCAAACTAGGCGCCATAGTCGATACACCAGCGGACACATACATCCTACAAAAAGGCCTCACAGAAACGGACAACTGGTGCCGGAGTCACGGCCTTAAACTAAATGCCAAAAAAAGTATAGTCATCCCCTTTGGAAAAAACAAAGTACCCACAAATTATCACATAGACAGCAACCCACTGAGTACAGAAAAAGTAATCAGAGACCTAGGGACCCATGTCGACAGCGACCTCTCATTTGACACCCATGCTGCCAAAGTGGTTAGAAAAACATTCTACCTTGCACACCTCATCATGAAGGGATTCACATCCAGATCCAGGGATGTCATTGTACCCCTATACTCCTCCCTCATCAGACCCATGATTGAGTACAATGCCCCATTTGGTATGTACCTCACCCGGCATTTGCAACAGCTGGAGAGACCACAAAAGTACCTCACCAAGAGGATCAAGGGTCACCAACATATGTCTTATTCTGCCAGACTAAAGAAACTTCAGCTCTATTCAGTAGCATACCGCCTGCTCAGAGGTGATCTCTGCCTGACGTACAAGGCCATGTCCAATCAGGATCTGATGGACATGCTCCACCTCAAAAAATCCAAATCCATCAGGACCACGAGAGCCAAAGACTTAAACCTTGGCACAAGTATGAATAGGACATGCTGGAGGGATAGATTCATAACCCAGAGGCTTCCCATGCTTTGGAACAAGATCCCAGTTCATATTAGGCAGTGCCCCTCACTGACTCTCTTCAAGAGAAATCTTGATGAGTGGATGGGAGATCGTGTTTACCCCAGGGGTCACATCTGTGTCACTGCTAGACAGGGGCACAGTAAACTAATTCTATTATATAAGGGGACCTTCATTGTGTCACTACTAGACAGAGGCACAGTATTCTAATTTTATTCTGTACATTTTTGTACCATTTCATGGGGTGGCAAAAGCCACATCACTATGGCTAGGCTTACAAATGCCCCAGGGCAGATAGCCTAGTACTATACTATGAAACTATGAAACTAAATGTTCATAAATCCTATTCTTAAAATTTCTGGAAGTCTTGCCTACACAGAAGGCAGGGCAAGATAAACATTTTGCAACATAATGTTGGGACTGTTTTGTGCATCATTTTGCAACATAAACCACATTTTTTGAATGACAATTATAGTGTGAATGTAAACTCAATCTAAATTAATTGAAAATAAAATTATTTTAAACAAATTTAGATTGAGTTTACATGCACACTATAATATAATCAGTCTCATTCCAAGTTACTATCACACCTGACCCACCCATAACGTAAACTAAACTAAAAATCTTCTCCAAAGCCGATTATAACCTCTTACAGGATAGTATAAATAGTATCACTGCACCTCCTCCCACAATTGGAACTGGCAACTATGCCAATCTCTACACAAATGCTTTATACAGACACCTGAAAAACTGCATTTATTCAGCCATACCTAATAGGACCAAAATAAGCTCCTCAGGGAAGAGCAAACCTGTCTGGTGGACAACTGCCATTTACAGGCTTTACAATAAGAGGAAGAAATTGCTATCTAAGAGTAAGATGGAGTGAGCCCTAAACTGGAAACACTCCCTGCTCAGCTTAAACAAGCAAATAAGACTCCTTGTAAAGTCCTCCAAAGCTAACTACCAATACAAATTGCATCCTGCCCTGGCTGCTGTGTGTCCCTGCTGTGTGTTCCTGTCCCAGTAGGATATTGCAATCTCTCAACCTCCTCTCTGACTTAAGAACTTGGGAATCAACTTGCCTGGTCTATAAAGACTTCCATCTCATCTGCACCCCAAGACTCCTTTGTCCTGTGCTATAAATCCCTCCCTTCTAAGGAACCAAAGAAACTCTCAACCTCCTCTCTGACTTAAGAACTTGGGAATCAACTTGCCTGGTCTATAAAGACTTCCATCTCATCTGCACCCCAAGACTCCTTTGTCCTGTGCTATAAATCCCTCCCTTCTAAGGAACCAAAGAAACTCTCAACCTCCTCTCTGACTTAAGAACTTGGGAATCAACTTGCCTGGTCTATAACGACTTCCATCTCATCTGCACCCCAAGACTCCTTTGTCCTGTGCTATAAATCCCTCCCTTCTAAGGAACCAAAGAAACTCTCAACCTCCTCTCTGACTTAAGAACTTGGGAATCAACTTGCCTGGTCTATAAAGACTTCCATCTCATCTGCACCCCAAGACTCCTTTGTCCTGTGCTATAAATCCCTCCCTTCTAAGGAACCAAAGAAACTCTCAACCTCCTCTCTGACTTAAGAACTTGGGAATCAACTTGCCTGGTCTATAAAGACTTCCATCTCATCTGCACCCCAAGACTCCTTTGTCCTGTGCTATAAATCCCTCCCTTCTAAGGAACCAAAGAAACTCTCAACCTCCTCTCTGACTTAAGAACTTGTGAATCATCTTGCCTGGTCTATAAAGACTTCCATCTCATCTGCACCCCAAGACTCCTTTGTCCTGTGCTATAAATCCCTCCCTTCTAAGGAACCAAAGAAACTCTCAACCTCCTCTCTGACTTAAGAACTTGGGAATCAACTTGCCTGGTCTATAACGACTTCCATCTCATCTGCACCCCAAGACTCCTTTGTCCTGTGCTATAAATCCCTCCCTTCTAAGGAACCAAAGAAACTCTCAACCTCCTCTCTGACTTAAGAACTTGGGAATCAACTTGCCTGGTCTATAAAGACTTCCATCTCATCTGCACCCCAAGACTCCTTTGTCCTTTGCTATAAATCCCTCCCTTCTAAGGAACCAAAGAAATTCTCAACCTCCTCTCTGACTTAAGAACTTGGGAATCAACTTGCCTGGTCTATAAAGACGTCCATCTCATCTGCACCCTAAGACTCCTTTGTCCTGTGTTATAAATCCCTCCCTTCTAAGGAACCAAAGAAACTCTCAACCTCCTCTCTGACTTAAGAACTTGGGAATCAACTTGCCTGGTCTATAAAGACTTCCATCTCATCTGCACCCCAAGACTCCTTTATCCTGTGCTATAAATCCCTCCCTTCTAAGGAACCAAAGAAACTCTCAACCTCCTCTCTGACTTAAGAACTTGGGAATCAACTTGCCTGGTCTATAAAGACTTCCATCTCATCTGCACCCCAAGACTCCTTTGTCCTGTGCTATAAATCCCTCCCTTCTAAGGAACCAAAGAAACTCTCAACCTCCTCTCTGACTTAAGAACTTGGGAATCAACTTGCCTGGTCTATAAAGACTTCCATCTCATCTGCACCCCAAGACTCCTTTGTCCTGTGCTATAAATCCCTCCCTTCTAAGGAACCAAAGAAACTCTCAACCTCCTCTCTGACTTAAGAACTTGGGAATCAACTTGCCTGGTCTATAAAGACTTCCATCTCATCTGCACCCCAAGACTCCTTTGTCCTGTGCTATAAATCCCTCCCTTCTAAGGAACCAAAGAAAGTATGTTTGACCCCTTGATAAAACTGTGGACAGAATTGTTCTGTATTATTTTAAACCAAGTAGTGTATGTTTTAAATCGCCCTCCTGAGCCAGGTTCCCAGCAGTCAGTTCCAACTCTCACCATTTTTTTTCCCAACCTTTCTCCCCTTGGTTCTATCAATCTACTCACCTCTTCCTCTCTATTTCTACCTAGCCAACTAACTGTTATTCAAGCTGTTGTCCACCAGGTGGCACCCTTAACTTGCCTTCTTTTTCTCCATTCTCTCTTCACTAGTAAAATATCCCTCTTTATTTCTTATCTTCTCCACGTTTTATCCTCCTTTTTATTATTACCCCCTCAGTTTACTTTATTCCCTTTCCCTTCTCTAATATCTCTTGTTAATTGTTTATAGTACTACAACTCTACACTCACCTGGAACTACCTAGAGCTCCTCCACAATCGGTAGCTTTTCTGATTGTCTCCAGGAGCTCATCTTTACTTGCTCTAACCCGCTCCGTTCGCCCTGTGGGCTCACTCCGCTCCCCTACCCTACCCCCAATTCCCACCCACCCCAGGGGTCCTAACCTTTTACCTATCACACCACACCCCCTCCCTATTTCCACCAATCACAGTTTCACTTCCATCACACTTTCTCATGCTTTCCCGCCTTTTTAAAAAAACACACCCTATCTCACCAATCTCTCTTTTTTTTACCCTTCCTGACCTCACCAACTTTACCACTGCATAAAAAAAAAAAAAAAAATATTATTTTTATCTACCATGTCTATGAATAAACCTACACCTTAATCTACTTACAAATGTTATTCATACTCACACTTCTACCTCCATTAACTCTTCTCTACTTATTAACCTCCTATGAGCACCCAGTATATACAAACTTGTTAAATCCCACTAAACAATCTACCTCTTTTTCACTACCCTCTCACACTGACCATTTCAACGTTACATCCATACCCAACTATCTATTACCTAAATACCATAGGACAGTACACATTAGATATAGCTCCCCTAACCCCAAAAGATATCCAGTTTTTCTCAGCAAAATTACTAAGAATCTATATCTAACACTACTCCACTCCCTAAAAGACGGAGACATTCACCCAAATCCTGGCCCAAACACCTTGAATAACAGTACCAATCAACTCAATAACCCAAACCCCTCTACCATTCACCCACTCATAAAATCTCCAAACTCACTCTTAATAGCTCACCTTAACACACGGAGCATTAATAATAAAATAACACAACTCCAGGCTCTCTTGGAACTCTACTCATTTGATATTATATGTCTAACAGAAACCTGGTTAAAACCAGCAACAAAAGACAATGAAATTTTACCACCTGGTTATAACATCATACGCCTTGACCGTGTAACCAAGAAAGGTGGTGGAGTAGCTGTTCTATTCAAATCTGATCTTCAAATAACCATCTTTAACCACAAACCTTCCCAAGACTCAAATGCTGAAATACTTATTACCAAGTTTCAGCTCAACCCAGCTAAATCTATCTATATTATTAGTATTTATGTTCCCCCAGGTAATAACATCACTACCATTGAAAACATACTTTGTTGGTTATCTCTAAACCTTCCCCAAGAAACCATAATCCTAGGCGATTTTAACATAGACTGGAATTCTTGCAATAACAACTGCCCCACGAGCCATATTAATCTTTATGGGTTCACCCAAACTATTACCTCCCCTACTAGAATAAACAAACTTAGCAAGAAAGAAAGCACCTTAGATTGGATACTTATTAATAGTCAACCTCAGACATATGAAACCGGAACCCTCCCTGACGACATAAGCGACCACTCACTAACCTACATCATCAGACTAAAAACCAATCCACCCTTTCAACCCATATATAGGGAAATTAGAACCAAGAAAAAACTCAACGTAGATATATTCCTTAGTGAACTTAAAGCATGTAATTGGTCCCAATTAAAATACCTTTCTCTTGATGAAGCTGTTGATTACTTTAATATTAATTTCCTAAACATACTCAACCGTCATGCTCCTACCCGCTCTATCAGGATAATAACAAAATCTGCTCCATGGCTTACTAGGGAAACCAAACAAAAAATCCATCTCAGAAATAAATACTGGAATAAATCACGCTTAACTAAAAACCATACTGACATCCAAAACTACAAACAACTAAGAAATGAAACAAAAAAAGCCATAGTGTTTGATAAAAAAAACTACTATTTACAATTTCAGCAGACCTACCACAATAAACCCCAAAAATTCTGGTCAAGTATTAATCAGTTATTACATCCAAGTCAATCTATCACGCCTAACCCACAAGGCACTAACAAAGACAATCCTAAACAAACTACAAACACCTTAAACACCTTCTTTATCAAAGCAATTTAAGTTCTTGCTTGTCAACTCTCTCCTCAAGACATAATATCCAATTCTGGCTCTAACCCACCTCCACCTTTTCTCTTCCAACCTGTCCCCACAGCATTTATTCTCACCCTTATCCAAAAACTGAAACCATGTACTCCTTCTGCTGACCAACTACCATCAGAATACCTACAGATAGCAGCCAAATCAATTTCTTACCCCATCTCCATCCTCATTAATAGAACCATCACTGAGGGATATATCCCTAAACTCTGGAAAGTCTCTCATATTATTCCCCTTCACAAAGGAGGAGACTCCACTGAACTCTCTAACTATCGTCCCATAGCCCTACTTTCTCCTCTATCTAAGATCATGGAAAGATGTATCCATAGGCAATTGCTAGACCATCTTCTCCAAAATAACCTGCTTTCCAACACCCAACATGGCTTCCGACCTTCCCATAGCACAACTACTGCCCTCCTTTCCTTTATTGACACTATCAATAACAACCGAAACCTTAACATGCTCTCCTCTGCACTTTTCATAGACCTGTCCAAGGCTTTCGACATGGTAAATCACACTGTACTCATAAACATTCTCAAATCTCTGTCTCTTGACACACTAGCTATAAAATGGTTCCATTCCTACTTAAATAACAGACATCAAGCTGTAGTCTGGAACAACGCTCTCTCTACTCAGCTACCTGTTAATATTGGAGTTCCTCAAGGCTCCATACTGGGCCCTCTCCTGTTCTCTATATTCATCAATGACCTTCACCAAGTAATTCCCCAAGCTACATGCATCCAATACGCAGATGACTCTACACTTATATGCACTGCTTCATCTGTATCTGAACTTCACTCCCTATCTCAAAACACATTTAACTCTGTAGAACTATGGTTTACAAAACGCTGCCTCTTATTAAACCCTAAAAAAACTAAACTTCTCCTTTTCACACCTACCAGTAAATCTCCACCAATAGACTTCTCTGTATCATCCCATGACAGTACAATCATATCCCAAGATCAAACTACCAAACTGCTAGGTATCACCATAGATAATAACCTAAACTTTGATGCCCATATCAACAACATTCTGAAAACTACCAATAAAAAAATAGGCTCTCTTTACAGGATCAAATCCTTCCTCACTCCTGCAACTAGAATTACCATTGCCCACACACACCTTATCTCCACCCTTCTTTATGCCTCACCCATTTTTACCAATCTGTCAAAAAATAACCTTAAAAAACTAGAAAACTCCTATAATAGCACAGCCAGATATGCCACAGGTAATCCTTACAGAACTCATCACTGTATTAATCTAAAGCACCTTGGATGGCTTGAATTTCAACAGCATCTAAAATATAATCAATTGACCATCGTCCACAAAATACTGTATCAGCCTGACAAAACACCCATCCTATCTAATCTTATCCACCCCTATGAGAACCTTAAGTCCCTAAGATCATCACAAAAATCTCTTGTATACATCAACAAATCAAACAATAGAGCTGGAGACTCTCTGTTTTCTATTTCCATTGGAAAAACCTGGAACCTACTTCCCTCTGAACTTACCACACTTCCCTCAACTACTCTGTTTAAAAATAAGCTTAAGCTCTTCCTAAAAACACACTGGATGTGCCCCTGTTCTAAACCGGACTGACCAACTTATCCATTTTTACCTGAATGATTCAAGATTCTCATCTCTGAATCTACTTCTTCTCTCTAACTTATTTTGCCTTCTTTTCTCTAAATCTATTTCTTATTAAATACTACTATGCTTCCTCTCCTTCACAGTCCTAGCTAGTACGGGATTCATTAAAGTGACTCATATTACTTCTAGATTTATTCCCGACCTGCGTCTCCATTTCATTTTCCTTTTCCTCCTTTATTACCTACATCGACACTAATGCTTTTTTCTCTTCTCTTAACTAGTTCTCTTTAGTAACATTTAAATGTAACTTCTTATTAACTATGCTAAGTCTATTGAAATATGTGTAACCTTCGTTATGTACTTGTAAACTTGCAGCCTTCTCTGTTTAAGAAAATGTATATGCATTCTAAATATGTATTTTCTGTAGATGTGAACTTTGTTTAAATTGTGTGGAGCTTTTCTCCCCGGGCCTCTACTGAAAATGGACATATATCCAGCTAGACTAGCCCGGTCAACAAATGTAAAATAAATAAATAAATAAATAAAAATGAGCAAACTCAACTAAGGATAACCATAAGGGGTTCTTTAGTTAAATCCTTAACCTAAAAGGAAAGGCTTAGATTTGTACCAAACTGGTAGTTAATGATACCACTTATACCAACCTTGTGGACATTGCTAACCTGTTAGCCAATAGGTTCTGTGAAAACTCTACTACCATTTCCCCACCACACTCACCCCAAGACATCCCTACCACCTGTCCTCTACCCTGTATCTCTAATGAGCAGGTCATGAACCCCTCTCTAAGGTCAAAAACACAGCATCCATGGGACCTGATAACATCCCAGGCTGTGTCCTACAAGGACTCAAACAAGAATTAGCATCACCATCGGGTACCCTTTGCAATCATAGTCTAAGCACTGGCTTCATCCCAGCTGAATGGAAAAGGGCCACCGTTATCCCCTTGTACAAAGGTGGGGATTTCACTGACCCTGTGAACTATAGACCTATTAGCCTGACTAGCCTTATCTGCAAGCCATGGAAAGAATCATCATGGACGTCATAACCTCCAAACATTTGACCCTACTCAATTTGGATTTGTTAAAGGGAGTTCATGCCTGTTAAACCTGGTGGACTTCTTTGAGACAGTCACTAAGGCCCTTGATGAGGGGAAATCTGTGCATACAGATTACCTAGACTTAGCCAAGATTTTTGACACTATCCCCCACTCAGGCATAATTGACAAACTCACCCAGCTAGGTATCAACCCGTATATCATTAGCTGGGTCACTAACTGGCTCACTGATAGAACCCATATAGTCAAAATTGGGGAATCTACCACCAACAGCAGATCTGTAACCAGTGGGGTTCCACAGGGATCAGTCCTGAGACCTCTACTGTTTGTAATCTATTTCTCCAAAGTGCAAGCTAAAACTAAATGCCTGTGGCTGACAAAGATTGCTGATGACTGCAAACGGGGAGCAGTCATAGAATCTCCAAACGATGTCAACATCCTACAAGAGGGTCTTACAGAAACAAATGACTGTGCCAAAGTCATGGCCTTAAACACAATGCAAAAAATGTATTATCATCATCCCTTTCAGTAAGAATGATGTTCCTGCTAGCTACCACATCAATAACACCACCCTAAGTACGCACTCAGTGGTGCGATACCTGGGCACACAAGTTGACAGCAACCTTACCTTTGATCATCATGTCTCCACAGGGGTAAGAAGGGCATTCTGTATCACTCATCTCATAAGTAAGGGCATTTCCTCCAGAAAAAAGAAGTTATAACCTCCCTGTACTCTCAGGGGTGTAGCTAGGATTTTCAAATTTGTACTCACAGCTCTCAAACTGCTACCCCCCTCCCCAGCCAAGCTACGGCCATTCTCGTAATTCACGGTTCGCTCTTTTAGTGTCGATGAAGAGGCATTCCTGTAATGCCTCTTCAGTAATATAATATAAATTCACTCAAACTCGGTTCCTTGAATTGAAAATTAACCTGAAATGTCAGTTCTTTGAAAAATGCAGCATGGTAGTTGGGGTAGAGAATTTATGCTTTTGTTTTCTGTAACTAAGGTACAGGTTTTGAGCTTGAGTAAATTACTAACCACCTGCTACCCCTAACTAGGATGTTTCATTCACACACACACCCCTACCTACCTCCCTCTTAGTGCAAGAAATATGGACAAAGCCTAAAATAAACAGGGACATATATTAAATAATGCTCTCGTGAACTTAGAAAGTTGCTAGAATAACTGGATTTGTGCTAGTATGAGAAAGATGCTAGAATAACAGGATTTGTGCTAGTATGAATTTTTCTAAAGGACATGGTCTGAAACTCAAATGTCTGTCATTATTTAGCAACTTCAGCCTTCAAGTGATTTTCTAGAAAAATCACAAAATTTATGAGGAACAGACAAAAAATATGGGTCAAAAATCTGGACATTCTGCAAAATTTGGACAGTTGAGAGGTATGCTACCTACCTACCACACACACATACATCCACACACACACACACACACACACACACACACACACACACACACACACACACACACACACCTCTCAACCTTTTAGAGCAACAAACTCATAAATAAAACTGAGGCAAAGGCCCAAAAATAAGGACATTTTTTTTAAATATTGCTCTTATAAACTTAGGAAGATAATAGAATAGTAGTTGGTCTTGCATTAGTACGAATTTTCTGAAAGGTATGAAATCTGAAACTTAAATGTCTGCCATTATTTTCTAACTTCAGTCTTTAACAATTTGCCACTAATTTGCCAGAAAACCGCAATTTTATGAAAGACGGACCAAAAATGTGATGCAAAAATATAAAATTGCCAGACAATACAGCTGGGAACCTGTCAAAGAAGGGACACCATTTTAATATGAGCACAGTTAACTTAGAGCAGCTGACAAAATTAGAGAATCTACATGCATTTCTGAAATAAAAGTAATGTATAACTCTGATCATTAGTTATTTATAATTGTAAACCCTCCATGTTTTCTTCCAAAATTGCTATTTTGCGGAGAGATTATTAGGGGGAGAGCAACATTTTGAGCCAAAATTGGGGACAGTTGAGTGGTTTGGATATTCCTAATTCTATAAAGCGATTTATTTGCACATACCTCTCAACCTCTTAATGCAGGAAATCTGGACAAGGACAAATATATTGGGGGAGCATACACACAGTACTAAAAATTGACCTTGTATAAACTTAAGACAGTTGCTAGAATATCAGGTCTTGCTTTAGCATGCATTTTTCTGAAGATTATGACGTCTGAAACTTAACTGTCATTATTTAGTGACTTCATTCCTAAATGATTTGTCAGAAAAAGTTTTATTTTGCATTTTACAGCACAAACACCAATAAATATCTGCTAAACAAAGCAATGCAGTCTCACAATGAAACTAGACTTAGCATTAAAACTTTTCTGCCCTTGAAACTCACATTAATTGAAACAGCATTAAAACCCACATTTAAAGAAAATACATTTTGCCAGTGGCAGATAAAAATTAACTTTGGGCTGTTTTCAAATCATAGGCCCCTTGCACATGAAACATACATGTGCTCTTTGATACACCTTCCATCATAAAAGTCTACTCAAACTTCTACAGTCCACCAGTATCAGTAAATATGCACAATCTCTGAACTTGTAAAAGCCATCTACATAATTCCACATTAGAGAAATCTGTAACTAATGAAGAGGCTGCTGCTAGCAAACAACTTTATATTTTATGGTTTCATCTACAAATAATGTTCCTGTTGCCCTTGAGGAATAAATTGCCTATGTTGCATTAAAAACAATGATACGCTAGTAATATTGCAATAGGGAATGGATGGCAAACTGATAACAGGTTCATAGTTACTACTAGATATCTTCGCCAAAACAGACTACAGCATCCACCCCCCTTTACAACACAGTACAGTATCAGCAATGCATCTACCTACTGTGTGAGAAGAACCCACAGCCTTCTGCATCAAAAGCATGTACACTACCTGTTGTGCTATTAACAGTTGAAGCAGACTCTGCATAAGCAGCACTAAATTTAAGTTCCCCTGCAGCTCTCAGCTCCTTGTAAAATGTTGACACTCAGCTGTATCTCTGAACTTTGCAGCACAAGAAATCTGGAAAAAGCCAACATTTATTGGGGGGGGGGGACAAAAGCCCAGAAAACAGGGACACATTTTAAACATTGCTTGTATAATTTTGAAAAGTTGCTAGAATAAAATGCTGTGTTATCACCATGCATGTCTTGAACCCAGAACGTCTCACTTCACACCTTAGCACAAAAAACCTGGACAAACATCAAAATCAATAATGGGTGAAATACCAGTTCTCACCATAGCTCACAACCATTCACACCTTAGCACAAAAAACCTGGACAAACATCAAAATCTGAACAAAGTTCAGAAATGGCGGTGGTTAGGGACTTTAGGCTGTTCTTACCCTGAAGTAAAGGTACAGGGTTTGAGCCTGAACACCTATAGCCAGCAGGTGTATTATGTGGGGGGCATTTTCACATACACACACACACACACACACCTTTGATTCCCACTCACGAATCCATGCATCCACCTTCCGATAATCCTACCTTTGTTTCCCACTCGCGAATCCATGCAGCCACCTTCCGATAATCCTACCTTTGTTTCCCGCTCGCGAATCCATGCAGCCACCTTCCCATAATCCTACCTTTGTTTCCCGCTCGCAAATCCATGCAGCCACCTTCCGATAATCCTACCTTTGTTTCCCACTCGCAAATCCATGCAGCCACCTTCCAATAATACTACCTTTGTTTCCTGCTTGCGAATCCATGCAGCCACCTTCCGATAATCCTACCTTTGTTTCCCGCTCGCGAATTCACTGCTTGCCTTTCAAGTTTGTTTCCTGCTCGCATCCATTGCTTGCCTTCCAAGTTTGTTTCCTGCTTGCAGTCAGCCAGCCGGACATGATGTGAGCTCACTTCCTATGCTCCTTAAAGGAGCCAACACCCTTCAAATATGTACGTTTTTTTTTTCAAAAAAGCTACCCCCCTTCTAAAAAAGTTGTACTGAAATCAGTACAGTGCGTATGCCTCCCGACGTCCCTGTGTACTCTTCCCTCATCAGGCCAAGAATTGAGTACAATGACCCTTTTGGTATGTACCTTTCCAAGCACCTGCAGCAATTGGAGAGACCATAAAGGTTCCTCACAAGGAAAATTCAAGGTCTTCAGCATCTGTCCTATGAGGATTGTCTGAAATCACTGTCACTTTATTCTGTTTCATACAGACTACTCAGAGGCAATCTCTGCCTTGCATATGAGGCAATCTTTGACCCTGCTTTATTGGAAATGTTGCATATCCATAAGTCAAATGGTACATGGGTTACTCACTCTAATTGCTTTAGCCTGGTATGTAACATTAATATAACCTGCTGGAGGGACAGATCTGTCTCCCAGAGGTTACTACACCTTTGGAACAGACTCCTGCTTCATGTCAAGTAGACCACCTCATTGGCTATCTGCAAACTCAGTCTGGACAATTGGATGGGTATCTATAAATTCATCCCAAAGGATCCACCTATGCCCCAATTGGACAGGGGTGATAGATGCTGATCATGGAAATAAGGGTAAAACTTGGCTAGGCTTGCAAGAGCCCTAGGGTCATTAGTCTAGCAGCCTCCTATAATCCTATGGTCCTATGAACTACTCTGATGGTGCCACAGGAATGCTACACTCCACACAATCTCTCCAAGCAGGAGAAAGGTAGAGACATGTCTGCAGAGATAGCTAAAGGAGTAAGAAAAGTTTACAAATGGTGAGACATTGCTACAGAAATTATCCAGGATTCAAGAGGAGGTTAGGACTGGTGTGACATGCCTATTATCACAAGGCTTAGGATAAGGTTAGAAATCATGAGACTTGCCTGCAGAGATAACCCAGGGAATAGGAAAAGGTATGGAATGGTCATGCTTGCCTACAGATATAACCCAGGAATTAGGATGAGGTTGGGAATAGTGAGATATCCCTACACAGATATCTCAGGAAGCAGGAGAAGATAGAGGATTGTGAGACATGTCAGCAGAGATAACTGAGGGATAAAGAGAAGGTTAGGAGAAGGTTAGGAATGGGAATACATGCTTACAGCAGTGACCGAGGTAGGATGATTATATTGAGACGTGCGAGATGTGCTTGTACAGATAATCCAGGCTGCCAGAAAATATTAGAAATGGTGAGGCATGTCTACAGGGATACCCCAAACAACAGAAGAGGGCTAGAAATCGAGATAAATGCCTTCAGAAGAAGTTGTGCATTCATGGATTAGGGCCTGAAATGTCTCTAAAAATTCTCTCTCTCCTTCTGTCATTTCTCTGTTTAATTTTGAATAGTGTCCCGTGTCTATCCCACACATGTTTATTGTTTTAACTGCCACTGGTAGTTAATTCAGGGCATCTTCACTATATCACTGAAGAACAACTAACTATCCCACTTATACTTTCCATTTTGAGGTCATTGTCTGTGTCATGCTGACAGTGGTCTTGCCCAAATGATAGAGAACACCATTTGCAAATCATCAATGCAGTCTCTCTTTGTGAACTCTTACACAAACTATATGTATATATATATATATATATATATATATATATATATATATATATATATATATATATATATATATATATATATATATATATATATATATATATCTTGAGATAATTTAATATTACATTATACAGCTTTCTCTGCAAGCCAGCTTCCATAATTTTCCTGTCCTCATGCTAAATAATAATTTTATGTTTTTTCTTCCACACATCAAACCTTATCTCTTTTTTTCCCTTTCTTCTCTCCTTTCCTTCCCCTATCGATGATAAATAAACTTTTCTCCATAGTTAATATTGTAAGTGCACTGATTAGTTCTGTCATAACAGTTCTTGTTACATATACTCTTACAACATTGTTGTTCTGTTGTCTTTAAGCAATACTTTATATATACCTAATTTGCCCTAATAACTTTATGTCCACCTTGCTTTACTATGCGTATGTAATGTTATAGTTCTTTTTGTCTGTAACTTGTCTTAATTCTTAATTTTTAGATGTCTTCTCATCTTTTACATTCTTGTGTTACACCTGTTATGCTTTATGACCTTTATTGTTTTGCTGTATACTTATAAGGCAGTAGGGTCTATATTAAATAAGCAAAAACTCACTAAAACGAACGGCATTTCATCGGAAATGCCATTCATCGAATTCTATTCTTAGCCCCCTCACCCTGTGCTAATTATATATGCCAACTCCGAGATCGCACTACAGTGATAAAAGGGCAAATCTTCTGATCTCCACTGTACCACAATCTGTATGAACAGTTCGAAGAACAGCATGTTTGATGTAAGTGCACCGAAAACGTCTTTCACTGAACTGAATTTTCGATGAACAGGGATCCAGGCAGCAAATAATTGTTCTTGTTAACTTTTACCTAATAAAATTATGCAATTGCTTGAATTACTGCTATATATCTATCTAATTCTGGTTAATATTACTGTACGTAATCATTTTTCTACCCAGGTCCATAGTTTCACAGGATGATACTAGGCTATTGGCCCAGAGGCCCTTATAAGCCTAGGCAACAATTTCACCCATGTTCCTACAAAGTCAGCGTCTGTTTCCCCTGTCCAGCAGGGACACAGGTAGGATCCCAGATGTGCATTGTATGTTTCCCATCCAGTCATTCAGGTTTCTCTTAAAGAGGGTTAGTGAGGTACTCTGCTTGACATGGACAGGCAGTCTATTCCAAAGATGGTTGAGTCTTTGGTACACAAATCTATCCCACCAACAAGTTCTATTAATGTCACAGACCAGGTTGAGGCCTTTCATGTGGGTTGCACGAGTGGAGTTTGACTTACGGATATGCAGCAACTCCATCAAGGCTGGGTCTGAGATGGCCTTATATAACAGACACAGGCCACCTTTGAGTAGTCTGTATGAGACTGAGTAGAGGGACAGGGCTTTAAGCTCATCTGTATAGGATAGGTGTTTGAGACCCTGGATTTTCTTGGTTAGGAACTTCTGTGGTCTCTCCAGCTGCTGCATGTGCTTGGCAAGGTACATGCCAAAGGGAGCATTGTACTCAATAATCGACCTAATAAGGGAGGAGTACAGGGATGTTATGACCTCCTTGTTCCTGGGATGAAATACCCTTACTTATGAGGTGGTCCATGTAGAAAGCCTTCTGTACAATGGAGGCAACGTGTTGGTCAAAAGTCAGGTTGCTATCAACCTGGGTGCCCAAGTCCCTCACAACTGTTTGTGTGCTTAGTACATTGTTATTAATATGATAATTAGTGGGAATGCCATTTTCCCCAAATGGGATAATGATGTATTTCTTGGCATTCAGTTTGAGGCCATGCTTCTGGCTCCAGTCATTAGTTTGGGTAAGGGTAGGATGTTCACATCATTACAGGAATTTACAACAGTGCCCAGCTTGCAGTCATCTGCAAACTTGGTCAGCCACAGACCACTGATTTTGGCTTGCACTTTAGAAAAGTATATCCCAAACAGTAAAACCACAAGACTGATCCTTGGGGTAGGCCACTCATTACAGGTCTACTACTAGAGGTGGCTTCTTCTATTTTGACTGAGTGGGTTATATGAGTGAGCTAGTTAGCTGCCCATCTGGCAACATATGGGTTGATGCCTAGCTGGGAGAGTTTATCTATTATGCCTGAGTGGAAATTAGTGTTGAAGGCTTTGGCCAAGTCAAGGTAGGTGGTGTGCACCATCTTCCCCTCGTCTATGGCTTTTGTGACTATTTCGACGAAGTCGACCAAGTTTAATAGTCATGATCTTCCTTTGACAAAAGCAAACTGTGTGGGGTCAAGTATTTGGAGGTTGCCAATGTCCTTGTTTATAAGGTCCATGCTAATGCATTCCATGGCCTTGCAGATCAGGCTACTTAGGCTGATGGGCCTATAATTGCCTGGGTTAGTGGATGCTCCACCTTTGTGTAGAGGGATGACAGTGGCTGTCCTCCATTTGGATGGGATGAAGCCAGTGCTCAGACTTTGGTTGAATAGGGTGCCTAATGGTGTTGAGAGCTCTTCCCTGAGTTTATGTAGGACTCAGCCAGGGGTGTTGTAAGGTCCCATGGAGGCTGTATTTTTTTGCCTTTGAGAGGGCATTAAAGATCTGCTCCCTGGTGATGAGGGGAGGGGGCAGGTGTTGGGGATATCCTGGTTTACTGATGGGGAGGACAGGTGGGTGAAGTTTTTACTGAACCTGTCTGCCAGCAGGTTGACTATATCTATGACATTTGTGTATGTGGTGTTCTTGACCACCATTTCAGAGCAGATTTGGGTGTTACCTTTGAGACTGCAGACATATGTGACGAAGGACTCAAAGTTAGCCTTAGAGCATTTCACCAGTGACCTTATTTGCTTGTTCAGACAAAGGAAAGATTGCTTCAAACTTGGCATCTGTTCCTTCTTGGTCCTGGACAGCAATTGTTTCCTTTTATTATAGAGTTTGTTTATTGTTGCTGTCCACCAGAGTCCATGCAACTATGCAGGTGCTCATATAGTTTTTGGGTGTAGGCTTGGACATTAGTGATAGTTCCAGCTGAAGGGATGGTGGCTGTGAAACTGCTTATACTTGCTCTCAGGAGGTTGTAGTCGGCTTTGGAAAAGTTTTTTTGTTTGACCCTGTTGGGGGGGAGGGGGGTCAGGGGAGATAGTGACTTTGAAAGCGATCGTTTTATGGTCAGATCTTACCAAGGAGGATGACACTGTAGGGGTGCTACAGTAGCTACTCATGTTCATTAGTACCAGGTCCAGGATATTTTCACCTCTCATGGCGGTGTCGACTAGCTGATCCAAGGCATTGGCATTGTCAAAATCGTGAAACTTCTGGGTATTCATTTTTGGGATAGAATTGGTCTTCCGCTCTATGGGTGTGTAGTTAAAGTCACTCATGATCAGGGTAGAGGGTTGAATCTTGATGGATCCAAGTAAATCCAGATAGGTGAATTGGGTGTCCTGAGACATGGTTGGGGGTCTATAGTTAGCTATGATTTGAATAGGTGTTTTGTCAACCATTAACTGCACCTGGAGTGTCTCCTGTGCGTCATACTGTTTGAACAGCCTGGAGGTGTGTATGTCTTTGATAAATATTGAAACTCCACCTCCTTTGGCTTTGTAGCCTTTTGTTTGGGGTGTGAAAGTATGGTAGGATGAGTAACCTAGAAAGGCTTGGGTGCTCTCTGCAGTTCTGAATCAGGTTTTAGTGACTGCATAAATGTCAGCATCTTCCAGGGTGAGGAATGCCTGCAACAAGTGCAGTTTCATGTTAAGTCTCCTAGCGTTTAGAAGCATGACCTTTAAATTTCATTTTTTGCATTGGTAATTTTGTCCTCATGACTTTGCCTAAAAATGCACTATGGGGAAGGCAAGAGCCTTTGCCAGAAGCCTGAAGTCCAGGGGAGACAGATGAAGGCCATCTTTGACAAAGCATCATGGTCTGTCAATCATGTCCTCCCAAGCTGTCAGGTACTGGATGCCCTTGGAATGACACCAGAAACTAAACCAATTGTTAAAGTCAATCATTTTCTGTTTGTATTGAGGCATCATTCTGGGTGACATTAGGATGTTGCTTAAGGCCAGGGACATACCTGCCTAGGATGCATATTCACTGAGCTCAATCATGTCTCTCTTCATGTAGTCCAGAGAGGTATGTCTCAAGTCATTCACACCAACATGGGCTATGACAGTCATAAAAGTACCTATTGTTGAGAGACTTGAGTGTGTGTGGATTCTAGCACCCAACAAGAAACTTACTGTGACTTTCTTCTTGTCTTGCCTGATGAGGGGCACATCTTCATGTCTCATGATAGAGTTTCCTGTGACTAGTATGTTGGGTTTGTGACTAGGCCTTAGAAGCTGTGAGATGGACCCCAAGCTAATTGCGCAACACAGATAAGTCATAAAATCATTGAAATAAAATAAAATAAAATAATAAATAGATAAATAAATAGTGTTTCCACTCGGTTTACTATCAAAATGTTGAAATTCATATTGTCAATGATCATAACGTCAAAATCATTACATCGAACATTCAAAATACTGAAATTCAAAATTTTAAAGTTTAAATAGTCGACAAACACCTGCAAATTAACACTACTGCCCCCAGCACCCCCCACACCTCCTGCTACTTACATATTACAACTCCGAGATCGCACAACAGTGCTGACAAGGTAAATCCTTGCCTGTTGTCAACATAATGTCGGCAGATAATTCGAATGCACTTTCTGTCAACCAAATGAACTACTTAAATTCATGTGTCGACCGTATGTGTCGATCATATGAACATTACACTATATGAATTTTAACATTTTGATAGTAAACCATTTCAACTCATCTACTCTGTCTTATGCATCTCCTTTTTGAGATGATGGCTCTACACATTGCATTTCCACAATGATGCTGCATCTCTGGGAGATGCAGCCCCCTTGCAAAGTGCATTGATTTTACTTTGTTAGAGTGACTACTGTTTTTTTCCATCTGCCAACTAATTGTTAACCATGTCACTGTATATTTAACTGCTTTGGAATGACTAATGTTGTAAAAATATTTTTTTTTTCAGCAAAATACACTATTTAAGGTGGACACCCCCCCTCCCCCCCTTGTAACATGCTTTGTACATCAGTGGTTTAAAATTGCAGTCTGTACTTTGCAAAGATTTCTATGTTCTATACTACAAATCTACACACTGCAGAAGGGTTGCTGCTTACACAGAAGCACAAGCTTCATTTCCACCATAAATAAGGAAGTTGCCATTTAAAGATACAAAAAATAGAAAAGCAATATCCAGACAAACTTTGAATTCTCACCCACTAGAATATTGAAACGTATTAAGACAATCCACGCTCGGCACTAATACCATTTTCAGTGGCTTCTGAGTTATTTACAAAACAGGTCTTTCCAGGTATGTTATAATAACTATTTTTTTCTCTGTGTGTCTCCTTAATATGAATCTCACAAGGCTCAGTGCTTGGACCACTACGACACCCCACACACACACACACACGCATACTTTATCAATGACCTTCCCTTAGAGGTGCCAAAACTCAAACTGGTTCTAGAGATAGATGCATTTTCACCTTGCAGTCCTGTAATAGCCATGCTCTACTGCACAACAAACTGTAACACGACTTTACTAACCTGTGCAATTGATCTTGTTCCAGCAGGCTGCTAATAAACCATAAGAAAACTAATGCAATGATCTCAACAACTAAACCTTTACCCTGTATTCTTCCCATTCGTATAACAGGTCACAAAGGTAACAGTATTTCCAATGCTTAGGAACAGAAATACCTAGGACTTAAACAGAACCCTTCTCTTTCTTTTACAGCACATACTTACTCTATAACTAATGAAGCATTAACGCAACTTAAGCTCCGTAACAAAATTACTTACCTCTCTCTCTCTCTCTCTCCCTGCCTCTGTCTCTCTCTCCAGAAGCTCATTTTAGCTTTTGCTAAGAATAGATTCATAGATTCATAGGTAGGTGCTAGGCTATCGGCCCAAGGGCCTATGTAAGCCTAGCCAACAAGGTTCCCTGGCTTACACCACCCAAGAAAGTTATTTTCCTGTGCCACTGTCGAGCAGAGACACAGAAGTGATCCCCAGGGTGTATTTCCTATTTCCCATCCACTCATCAACATTTTTCTTGAAGAGTGCTAATGAAGAACTTTGCTTGACATAGATGGGTAGCCTGTTCCAGAGTATGGGAAGTCTCTGGGACAGGAATCTATCCCTCCAGCATGTCCTGTTTATTGTGGTGACAAGGTTTAGGTCCCTAGAACATTTAGCTTGGAGGGATTGGGATTTCTTTAGGTGTAGCATGTCCAACAGCTCTGGGTTTGACATAGCTTTATATGTTAGGCAGAGATCACCTCAGAGTAGGCGATATGCTATGGAGTAAAGCTGGAGTTTTTTGAGGTGGTCAGTGTAGGGTATTTGTTTGAGACCAGTAATCCTCTTTGTGAGGTACTTCTGTGGCCTTTCCAACTGCTGCAGATGTCTTGTGAGGTACATTCCAAAAGGGGTGTTGTACTCTATAATGGGTCTAATGAGTGTCGAGTAGAAGGGAACAATGACCTCTTTTTTCCTGGATGAGAACCCTTTTATGATGAGGTGTGCCATGTAGAAGGACTTTCTGACTACTGTGGCGATGTGACTATCAAAGGAGAGACTACTGTCCACCTGGGTCCCAAGGTCTCTTATCACTCATTCAGTGTTAAGTAGATTGCTGTCTATGTGGTAGTTCATGGGTACAGAGTTTTTACCAAAGGGGATGACACTGCACTTTTTGGCATTGAGCTTGAGGCCATGGCTCTGACACCAGGCATCTGTCTCAGCGAGGCCCTTCTGTAGGATGTCCACATCATTTGGGGACTTGACTATGGCTCCTAGTTTGCAGTCATCTGCGAACTTCATTAGCCAGAGGTCTTCTGTGTTAGTCTGTACTTCAGAGAAGTAGATACCAAACAGGAGAGGTCTCAGGACAGAACCCTGTGGTACTCCACTTGTCACTGCTTTGAGGTCAGATTTGGAGTCTGCAACTTTTACAGTGTGGGTTCTGTCTGTGAGCCAGTTGGCAACCCATCTTGTGACGTAGGGATTTATACCTAGTTTAGTGAGTTTAGCTATAATTCCAGAATAGGGGATGGTGTCGAAAGCCTTTGCGAGGTCAAGATAGTGTGTGAACCACCTTACCCTCATCTACGGCTTTGGTGACTGCCTCAGAGAAGTCTATCAGGTTCAGGAGGCATGATCTGCCTTTCACAAACCTGAACTGGGTGGGATCCAGAGTTTGGAGGTTACCAATGTCTTTGTTTATGAGTTCCATGATGATACGTTCCATGGCCTTGCAGACCAGGCTCGTCAGGCTTATAGGTCAATAGTTCCTGGGATCAGTGGTGGCTCCCCCTTTGTGGAGTGGGATAACTGTTGCTGTGCGCCATTCAGTGGGCACAAAGTCTGACGTGAGGCTATTATTGAACATGGTGCTTAAGTGGGGAGCCAGTTCATTCTGAAGTTCGTGTAAAATGCAGCCTGGGATGTTGTCTGGTCCCATGGATGCTGTGTTTTTGGCTTTAGAGAGTGCAGCTTTTACCTGCGTAGTTGTGATTACAGGGACTCTGCATTCTTCCTGTATAGATATGGGCCCTTTAGGGGGTGAGAGGGGGGTAAAGTTGCACTGAACCTATCTGCCAGGATGTTGGCAATATCAGTTGGTTCTGTAATTTTCTTGCCTTTGTGCTGTAACTCAGAGCAGATCTGGGAGTTGCCATCGAGATTCTTGACATAGCTATAGAATGCTTTGTGGTTGTCCTTGGAATTAGTGGCGATTTTGTTTTTGTAGCTAGCTTTGGAGGATCTTCTAAGGGATCTTAGCTTCTTACTGAGGCTGACCAGGGAGCTCCTCCACTCATGGGATTTTACTCTCTTTTGCAACAGTTTCTTCCTTCTGTTGTGCAATTTGTTTATGGCAGAGGACCACCAGCTTGGCTTCCTTTTTTTGGAAGATAGCATCTTTGTTCTGTTTGGGATAGTACGATCCATACACTCGTGTTATAGAGTGCATTTGCATAGGATTCAGCAGCTGTAACTGTATTGTCCATCTGCATGGGTGTCATGAAGTTCACTACTTCTGTCTTAAGAAGCATAAGGTTGGCTTTGGAGAAGTTTTTACTGTGGTTTCCTTAATGGGGGGTGGGGGCGGGATGTGGATATCAAGGGTGATTAGCTTATGGTCGGATCGAACCAACGAGGAGTTGACTTCAGGTGTGGAACACCAGTCACTCATGCTGGTAATGACTAGGTCTAGGATATTGTTGCCCCTGTTGGGGGTGTGGATAAGTTGATCCAGGGCATTGGAGTTTATGAATTCCAGAAAGCGGTGAGCTAAGGCGTTGGTACACTCAGTACCAATACCCAGTTAATGGTGGGGTAGTTGAAGTTGACCAATATTAGGGTGTTTGGTTGAACCCTAATATTTTCCAGTACATCAAGAAAAGAGGAGTGGAAATCCTGGGGCATGGTAGGGGATCTGTAGCAAGCTACAATTTGGATTGCAGTTCTGCCCAGAGTTAGTTGCACTTGGATAACCTCGGATGTATTATGCTGAGCAACTAGCCTGGAGGTGTGGATATCCTTAATGAATATGGACACACCTCCACCTTTGGTGTTTCAGAATGAATGTACTAATCCCTAAGCTCCCACTCCTAGTTTTACATTCAGCTAGTAATAACCCACAAAATTCAAACAGTATTGAACAGGATCTGTAAATGTATCCTCCTTGTTGACTCTTTATCCCACTAACATACTGTGTTTAAAAACACTAACTGGCTTTCAGTGATGGATAGGGCTACCTTTCACTTATGCTTACTAATTTCAAGGTTCTAAAACAAGGTTGCTGCTCACCTCTAAAAGTAAAACTTCTTCTTTTTGAAAGTACGTATGAAAATGAAAAGAGAAGCACACAAGGCAACTGTCTCATCCTCGCTCACTCAAGATTCAAAACCATTCTGATCATCTCCAATGTAAGTCCACTTGCAAT
>NC_056746.1:1014624173-1014724173 GCF_019279795.1 Protopterus annectens | reverse complement strand
GTCTATCTATCCATCTGTCTATCTATATGCCTGGCTATCTAGCTAGCTGTCTATCTATATATCTATCTGTCTGTCTGTCAGTCTGTCTGTTTATCTAGCTGTCTATCTAATGTCTGTGTAACTATCTTTCTGTCTATCTATCTATATATCTATCTATCTTTCTAGCTATATGTCTGTGTATCTATCTGTCTGTCTATATGTTTTTCTGTCTGTCTGCCCATCTGCCTGTCTATCTTACTATCTACCAATCTATTTATCCATCTTTCTATCTGTCTGTCTGTATAGCTATATATCTATCTGGACATAGTTAATGTCCAGTTCTCTGTGACTTACGCCTGAGTTCAGAAGTCTGACCACTGTCGGGTAGAAACTGCTGTTGAATCTGGTAGTCCTGCAGTGGATGCTGTGATGACATCTACCAGATGCCCGATGCTTAAGCAGTCCATGCACTGGATGTGTGGTGTCTTGCGTTATTTTGGTGGACCTTCTCATGCTTCTTGCAGAGTATAGTTGTATCAATGGAAGACTGGTATGCATTGCCTTTTCTGCAAGCCTCACCACTCTCTGTAGTGCCTTCCTTTCTGTAGTTGTACAACTTCCAAACCACACTGTGAAGTTACTCTGAATAGCACCTCTATAAAAGATGGAGAGGATATGAGGTGGGAGCATAGCTTTCTTCAGCTTTCTCAAAAATTGAGGTGTTGGTGCACTTTCTTGACCATCTGGCTGGTGTTTCTTGACCACAAGAGATTCTCTGATATGTGTACGCCTAGGACTTTCATACACTTAACCCTTTCTACACTCTCACCATTGATCATGAGTGCTGGATGGTTTGTTTTCTTTTTCCTGAGGTCAATGATAATCTCTTTGGTCTTGCTTATACTCAGGTAAGGTTGTTCTCCTCACACCAACTGATCAAAGATGTCATCTCCTCTCTGTATGCCCTTTCATCCTCCTTTGTGATGAGACTCAAGACTGTGGTATCATCAGCAAACTTGATTATATGGTTGGACTTGTGCTTTGCATAGCAATCGTGGGTCAAAATGGTGAATAACAGTGGACTGAGAACACATCTCTGTGGAACCATGGTATTAATCTTAGTATGTTTTAATGTGTAATTACCCAAACTCACTCTCTGTGGCCTCTCAATCAGGAAGTCCAGGATCCAGTTATAGAGATGTTTACCGACTTACATATTTCAGTTTTTCTATCAGCTGCACTGGAACCAAAGTATTAAATGGTGAGCTGAAATCTATGAACAGCATCTTCACATAGTTCTCATTGGCCTCTAGATATTCACGAGATCTGTGTAGTGCTAGTGATATAGCATCAGCCGTGGATTTGTTGGATCTGTAAGCAAACTGCAGAGGGTAAAAATCAGGAGGTATGCCCAATGACAAATACTTTTTGATCAGCCTACTGGAAACATTTCATAACAGGGGATGTTAGAGAGACTGGTCTGTAGTCATTAAGGCTGGAGTGGGAGGTCTTCTTAGGCAATGAAATTAAGTTTGTTTCCATGTAGCATGAGGGTACTTTCACCATGGCAAGAGATGTTTTAAATATCTCCATGAGCACTGTGCACAGCTGATCAGCACAGCCTTTAACACCTTGCCCAATATGTGGTCTGGACCAGCACCCATCTTGTGGTTCACCTAGGGTCTACTACAAGTGCTTGCATGCTAGTAGCTCATAGTACACTTATTCACTGCCACTTGCTCAGAAAGGTAAGTGCTCTAACTTCCACTAGCTTACTTAGCTACTCAGCCATCTTATCACCTCACCCTGTTAAACTGTACAGCCCTACCAGAGCCTTAACTCTAACCCTAAAGCTCCCACCCAGTTTCTAACTAGACTCCTTTCTCCCTAATCCTAAAATTCCACCCCCTTTCTAAACCTAAATCCCTGATTGATCCCTAAGCCTGAAGCTTTATCCTGCCCCTTAACCCTAAAACTCCCCTCTTGCTCCCTAACGCTAAAACTCTCCTCCCACTCCTGAATTTTAAAACCTCCTTCCTGCTTCCTAAATAAACTCACATCCCCTTACTAATCATTGCCCTAATCTACAATCTCAGTGCCTCCCATTTCCTCCCTGGGGTACACTGGGGCTACTTTACTTCTCTTGTTCAAATTCTATTAATGTGCTTGGCTAAAGCACCTGCTAATTATACATACAAGCTCTGAGATTGCACTATAGTGGGGAAAGGAACAAAACCCCAATTCTCACTGTATTACAGTCCTGCACAATGGCCTTTCATGCTTCTGGGATTTTGATATTTCTGGCTCAGTCTTGCAAGGTTCACACTTGTGGGACTGTGAGCATATAATAGGGACACATATATCTATCTATATAATATATATATATATATATATATATATATATATATATATATATATATATATGGATTCACTTTAGAAGCTTGAAATACTGAAATATCAAAATTCAGTATTTCAAGCCCATAAAGTAGAATGTTAAAAAGAGCGAAACCTCAGAAGCATGAAATTCAAAACATTGAATACCGGAGGTTTTGAATTAGTGCTTCTGAGGTTTTGCTGTGGTTATGGATTCAGGTAAGTGTGTATGTGTTAAATGTTTTGGGTAGGGGCTGTGGTGTATGTTACTGTGTTTTGTTGATGTGATGTGTGTGTGTGTGCGAGGAGAATGTAGCTTGTGTGGTGGTGTTTTGTGTGTGTTTGTATGTAGTGCAACCTCGGAGTTAGAATATTTAAGTACGAGGGTGGGGGGATGCAGTCCCCCACATTGAAGTGCAGGGGGGGGCTTACCCCCCTGCTTTTATGTACTAGAGAGCTTGTGTTTGTGTGTGGGGAGGAAGGTGTTTGGGTGTGGAGTAGAAGCACGAAATTCAAAATCTCTGGTGTGCGAGATTTTGAATTTCACACTTCTGAGTTTTCATTGTTTAAAGGTTTCGACTTTATAACCTCGAAATACTAAATTTCGACATTTTAGTATTTTAAGGATATAAAGTGAATCCATATATATATATATATATATATATATATATATATATATATATATATATATATATATATATGGATCCAGGTTACTACATCGACAACTAAGAAGATCGACAGCCACTTCCCCGACACGAAAACACCGACACATAAATAATCGAAACTGCAAATCACGGACATTTAACAGGTAACGTGTTTAAATTTCGCTAATCATGCCTACCATGTTTTAGTAAGTGTGGCAGTGTTATGCATGTGTTACGATCATTGTATTACTAAGTCCTCATGGTAGGCATGATTAGCGAAATTTAAACCCGTTACCTGTTAAATGTCCGTGATTTGCAGTTTTGATTATTTATGTGTCGGTGTTTTCGTGTTGGGGAAGTGGCTGTCGATCTTCTTAGTTGTCGATGTAGTAACCTGGATCCATATATATATATACATATACATACATACACACACGCACACACACACACACACATGAATAGACAGAAAGCCAGATAGACAGATAGATAAATAGAGAGATGACTAAAGAGAATGGGAGGGATTTTCTTACTGGTCTGTCAAAGACAGAAAATAAAATTATACAAAAAGAGAGAACAGTGTCTGCCATTTATAATTTATGCATGCATTTTAACTGAAAAGGATGACAAGGATCCATTGGGATCTTGAGAGATGTGCCATTTATGTATTTATTTATTTTATTAGAGTGTATTTAATTAAATTTTGGACAAGAATTAGACAGCGCAGCTTGTGTGTTGGGGTGGAATTGCTTTTCTGCTGAAGTAGTAGTCGTAAACTCTTACTAAGGATGCCAAAACATGACGTGCTCTCATTTTCGTTAATTGTAGGCACTGTTTCTACTATAATAATAGCAGGAGTATATAAGCTTGAGACCTCTCAAACCCAAAGTGAGAATAATACCCCAACTATAACATTTTTATGCATGTTTTAAAATGACAAGTAGGTGAGTTCACCTTTTATATTTAGAGATTTTTAACCTTGTGTTTTAATATTATTTTAGTCTTTTCTCAGGATTAACTTAATTACATAGTGTATCACTCCTGAATACATCCCACATTAGAAATTTTGAAATCAAACTAAATAAATAAATAAAAATATTTAACTATTTCATAACAGCACTCATGAAAAAAAGACATTTTTCATCAACTGAACATTTATATTAACACAACCCATATAATTAAAACCCAGGTAATAATTCCAACAGGGACAAACCAATGAAAGAACAAAAGATTACTAGTCATTAGCTGGGCGGCCAACCATAGTGGTCTAGTGTTCCACAAAATACATCCAAATGGTGTTTAAAACTTTACATCCAACTTTATTAAAAATAAAAAAAACATAAAAATTCGCACTTTCATCCTGTATACCCACAGGACTTCTTCAGAATAAACCTTTCTAACAGTCAGTAGTTTAAATAACCCTCCAAAATGGTGGTCACATGATCTTTAGGAAACCTTAGTCACACGGTCATTAAGAAATCTTTCCTTCCAGCATTTAAAATAACACGCAAGCAATAATTGCCAGTATATTATTACCAAAGTGCTTTGTTTTATAATAACACAATAGGTAATATAATATTTGTTGAAATAATATTTTAAAATTTTGTAAAAATTTAAAAAAAAACATCCTGTTTCATAATTTAAATACTATAGAATGGTAAATATGCAAAAGAAATAAAAAAAAAACATTTATGAAATTCTAAAATTGCAAGCATGTCTCTTTTAAAAACATACTAGCGTTTTAAAGGTTTTAATTTCAATAAACATGAAATAGAGCAGTGTTCATTTAAACCAGATCTAAATTAAAATGCTGTTGCTAGAATAGTCTCCTGTCTTTAAGTCTCAGGGTCCATGGTCCCCCCTCCCACTATATTTAACCTGTTCCAAAATATTGAATTTAACATTATGTTCTGCGCAGTCACTAATGTGTTTGGCTAGAGCATTAGTATTTTTGTTCCTTTTAATATCATAAATATGTTCACACATCTGCTCTTTTAGGGTGCATGTAGTCTTACCTATATAAAATGAATCGCATACCTAGCAGAGGCCCACATATACTACTCCTTTCTATGTACAATTAAATTTATTCACAAAATGAACAACTAAAAAACTTTAAATACAACATACAGCTGGCAAGCGCTTTCATTCCCTTCATGGAACTTCATCAGATCAAGATGCTTCTTTCACTATCCCATTTAAATACTTAATAAACAGACCATGTGACTAAAAACATTCAGTGTATTAACCCTTTCCTTTTCAAAACAACTTTAAAATTCTCCCTGTCATTTAAACCAGGGTACATATACGCATTTAATCTTATTTGTCAACAATGCTCTTTTCAGTCTAACTCCTATTCTGCATCAAATTTGAAGTCAAACCCAGTTACTTGTTCTATTGCTGCAAAATTAAATAATGCTTTACTTTTTTCTTTTAAATGTTTTTGTTAATATGTTTTGCTAGGGCATTACTTATATCTAACTTATCAACAGCTCTTAAATGTTCATTCACCCACTTAAAAACTCTCCAATAGTTCTTCCTATATAAAATGCTGGGCATAACTCACATAACGCAATATACATCACATATTTCGATTTACAATTAAAAGATTGGTTCCACCTAATCTCATAATTTCTAGCTACCAACTCTAGCTTTATACCTTCTATAATATGTTGACAAATTTATAATTTCTGCATTTTTTCATCCCCACATTAAAATTTTTGGGCATGGACGGGTTTAAACTACTTTTTTTGAAGAACTCTTTTATTTTTTTTTCCTTTTTGGAAACAAAAACTGGATCATCCCCAATAATATTTTTAACTTTTAAAAGTTCATTAAGAACCTCCAATTATTACTTATTATAGCTCTAAATTTATTTTCATCTATAGAACTTTCCAAAATACGTGCTAAAGAAAAGTCTTTTGTTTTTAGTCACATGGTCTGTTTATTAACTATTTAAATGGGATAGTGAAAGAAACAACTTGGTCTAATGAAGTTTCATGAAGGGAATGAAAGCACTTACTGGTTGTATTTTGTATTTTATAAAGTTTTTTAGTCATTTGTTTTGTGGATTTTATATTTTACAGCTGTGTACTTGAGCATTGGAGAGTTTTGAGGCATACAATTAAATTTACCTTTCATTTTAAAATTGTTGTCCATTTATTACAAATTCTTCACCTACTAGGACATATCTAGTTTTTAGCTGCAAAAAACACATTTTTTCATGCCTTTTACCACTGTAGAATCAGTTACCTTAGTTATGCTGTTTTGATTTTCCTTTGTGTTTCATTTAGCCACAGGGCTTGGTCAGAAACCTGTTCTGTGGCATAGTGCTGTTTACTCATTACAAATATTATCTGCATGTAATAATATAAAAGGTTGCCTGTTCTGAAACTAAAAAACAAAAATTCAAGTCCTCCACTGAAGGTGATTCTTCACAATAAAAATGGAAAAGCCACAGCCATCCTTTATTTCAGATGATTTTATTGATTCTGCTATAGCTTGTATACACACACACACACACACACACACACACACACACACACACACACACACACACACACACACACTATAAGCAATTATTCATTTTTTGCCAGGTTATAAGAAGTATAATCGTTTGTTTTCCCCTGAGAAAGTTACTTCTTTTCTTACATTATTCTTGATTCTTGGGCCTGTGATCACTGTAACAGGGAGTAACTATAGGTTAACTATTTGTGATGTGCCTTTTGCTGTATCAGAATGTTTACACAACATTCCCTAAATTAAGACTATTATTACTTCTTTGTTTATTCATGAATTTACAGACTGTGTTCAATAGGCACTGTATACTCCTTAATATGTTTATGTTGCATGTTGCCCTGTGCATTATTATTAATTTTCCAATGCTCATTATATATGCAGTTAACATTTGTATATTACACAATTTATCATTTTCTTGTAGTTGTTGCCATGGATCATTTACTGTGTTGTGACTGAAGAAGCTCTATCTTCAATCCGCCCAATTATTCAATTAACAAATGGGCAATATACATAAATATATATATATATATATATATATATATATATATATATATATATAAACTAACTGCTAGTCAATCTGTCCAATTACTTGATTAACAAATGGGCATTAAAGAAACAAAACTAACTGCATGTAAGAATAAGAAGAAACTCGTAGGTCAGGCATTGAAAACTTTGTTCACAGATCTGAAAGGTTCACTTTTTTCTTGTTTTGTTTTTGACTGGATAAGTTGAATGTTACAACCTAAACAGACAGTTACGTACAAATGCCAAGCAAGTTGCGTTAAAACAAAATGCTGATTGTTACAGAATTTTTTTTTCTTGCCATATTAAGCAACTCTACAAATAATGCACATACCATGTTGTGTTCAGCCCTAGTAATTCTACATAGGACTATGGAAAAAAATCTGTAAAATGTACATGGCGAGTTCCCCGAAGTACAGAACATACCACAAAGCATGTGTAACCTAATTGCATACCATCCATTTTTTATGCACTGCTTGTTTTAACCTTTTTGCTGAAGAAATACTGTTTCCACCTCTTCAGTGACTAACTCCTGTTCTTAGTATACATTAACCTGAGAATCTTGTGGGAATGACATACTACATTGGTGCACCAGAGAAAGAGCATTAAATGGATCAGATTGTGCCACAGCACAGCTCAAGAAAACATAAAGAACAGGCAGCAACAGGTGTGGAGAAGGAGCTTGGGAGTTCTTGACCTCTGCTTTCAAACAGATGGATTCCTTCAGTTACATGTGTACAACAGTATAACTAACTGCTACACACCAACACAACAGAAGAGTAGAAAGTGATATGAAAATAATTCCCATCCTTCTTTAACTAACAAGAGCCCATGCATAAATGATATGATTTGATACTAACCCTTGAGTTTTTGTTCTTAGCACTGTTCCAGTTTTGCCTTAAGGCATATCAGTAACAGATGTCAGTTTCCAGGTCTAGCTGCATGTCTCTTGATTTTTTCCCAGAAATTAGGTATGCTGATTTGCATATCCTCACATGGTTTGGCAGTATTATTTTTCAAAGTGGTGCAAATGTGATTGTCTTAAGTTCTTCTACGTTTCAAAACAAAGTAATGAAATACAAAATCAGTGGCAAATAACACACTGGGATTGTGCCCTGTTTGTTTACCCTTCTTTAATATGCCTGCAGTTGTTTTGGACTTCTCAGGTTACTATATATGTTGTATCTTATTCAACAAAAAAGATTCCAGAAGAGACTGATAATCAGTTAAAAAGAAACACTTTACTCATGTCCAGCACAAATATATAAATCTGTGTGTGTGTGTGTGTGTGTGTGTGTGTGTGTGTGTGTGTGTGTGTGTGTGTGTGTGTGTGTGTGTGTGTGGACAGATATATATATATATATATATATATATATATATATATGATAGATATATGGACTGCGCACACACATGTCTACTGGTTGTTTTATGGATGGGGATAAGTTCTATGATTAGGGTTAGGGAGGTGAGAGTTGTAGAGTTAGGAAGTGGCTGGGACTTTTAGCTTTATGTCGGGGGTTGTGATTAGAGTTAGGGAGTGACTTGGAGCTTTTAGTTTAAAGAGCAACATTTAGGTTAGGGTTAGGGTATGACTGGGTGTTTTAAGTTTAGGAAGTGAGGTTTGTAATTAAGGTTAGCGAGTGAGTAGGTGTTTTAAGGTTAGAGGTAGATTTTGGGTGAGTGTAGAGATATAGTAAGATGGAGCTGCTGGTAGGTCAGATACTTGCACTTAGAAGAAAGTGACTGCAAGCAGGTGAGCCACAAGCAAATGATACCTGAACTTCTGTAATAGAACAGTTAATGTTTTTCTAAAGAGTGTGGCAGACAAACAGGGATTTGAATCCCAGTGCTACCATCCAATAGAAAGGCAAAATGGTGGACAGCGGCTCCAGTCCTGAGACATGCTCCACTGCTCACCATTAAATTAAAATCTTGTTAAACTAAAAATCTTAAATCAAATGGATATCAGGGATATGGTCTCCTGAGTTATACCATAGATGCCAAACAGAATAAAGTACACACAATGCAAGTATATATGAATCACTAATAATTCATTAAGTGTATTCCTGTCCTTTATATGGGCCTTTGCCATCCACACCTAAGAACCTTCATACTGAGCATCCCTGATGAACTGAGTCTTTAGATTTGTCTCCAACACCTCTTTCACATTACTCTCTCTCTCTCTCTCTCTCTCTGTATCAGTATGTTTCAGTACTTGCTTGCCCACAGTAATTGTACTTTAAATGAACTCTTACATGCACACATACAGACATGCAGACGCACACACACACACACACACACACACACACACACACACACACACACACACACACACACACACACACACACACACACACACACATGCTCACACACACAAACACCCAATGGTTTCCAAAAGAAGGAAGGCAATATTCTACAATACTATGGCCTTCTATCCTGACTTATAGTGCCACCCCCCCTGATTATTAGGCTGGAGGTCTCCTGTTACTGTTTCACTCTTGTTAGCAATCAGACTAATCATCAGTTCAAATAATAGTGTGCAGAGCAGTGTGATCAATGTAAGTGGATTCCAGCAGCTTGTCACCAGTAAGCCAGCAGTACCCCCTTATCATGCTTCACATGGTTCATATGTAAGTATTAGGCTCATTGCCCATGTGCGCCATTTTAAGCCTAGCCAATTTCCCTGTCATCCTCTTATCAATTAATAAATGGTTAATAGACAATCAATCACAAAGATTTTTAAAGTGAATAAAATAAATTCTTTACTTATCAGTTAAACATACAGAAAAAAGGAATTGCACACTGAACAATGAATAATCATTTGGAATAAATAATCCTTTAGAAAAATATGCATTTATTTGTTTATTTATTTGTTTAAATTTGATGACTGGTAATGTCCACTGGGCCAAAAAGAGCCTATTTTAAGTGGAGGTCCGGGAAGAAAAGCTCCACAATAATTGCAAGGTACATTTCACATGTTACAAAAGGACATAGTTCATACAGCTAATTAAACATTTACAGATAAGCTCCATGATATTTGCAATTGGCTTGTCACAATGTTGCAAAAATGAAAAGACATAATTCAATACAGAAATTTCAGCATTTACATAAAGTGAATATTTTTGTTATAAACTCAAGTGTAGGTTTAATTGTAATTGTAGGTTAAATAGATGACAAAAAAAAAGAAAATATATAACTACAGCTGGCCCTTTTTATTTCGTTATTTTCCTAACTAAAATAATTACTGGTTTAATCTAAGCTGACTGAACCTACAGGTCATTACTAAGACAAAATGTAGAGAACGCACAGGTCCAAGCTCCAGTGTACTTCTGTCTTCTTCTCTGTTTTTTCTGCTATTTTAGTTTATATTTTTTCATACATACTACAGGTGAAACTGAGCAAATTTCTCATTTACATACTAATGAATTTGCCCTTGGTCAGCTGTTGCCTTAACAAAATCTTCTAATTCCACTATTTTTGTCTCGGCCTGGGGAGAGTCCTAGGCCCTGTAATTACAGGGCAGTTGAATTATATTTTTACATCATATGTATAATTGCAGTGTTTTCCAGCAGAAGAATGTGACAAACTTTACATTATTTTTGCATTCATAAAAAAAGTGACAAGTTAATACATCTTTCAATGCCAGTTACTTACACTCCACTGAAGGAACATACATATTGCAGATTAAATCACAATCTTTGTTTACCTATTGCAGGTTTTATATTATACAGCTGACATTACCCATTGCATTCTGACTCAGAAAACACTAGCATCTATCCATCCATTCATCTACAAGTCCTTTTTCCATTTTTTTGCACATGGGGTTGAGGAGTCACTTCGACAGTGACAGTCATCTAGAGGTAAAACACTTGTATATCTATAGATAAACCTCACAGCTGTAACCAGTAGAATACATATCTTGCTTGAGTTAAACTATAGTTTCAGTGTTTCCTTCACTATACTGCTTTTACTACCTCATACTATCGGAGCTTTTATTACACGTATTATTTGAATCACCATTTGAATTGTAAAAGCATTGCTTCTGTCTTGTCAGATTAGACTTATTGTTAATATTTTCATCTTGCACTGCAGCTCAGTTTTTGATTGCATTTCCTGGTGTTGCATTGTTTGAATTAAACTAAGCCTTAAGCTTGAAATTTTCTGTTACACTTTATCAGCTATTAGATACTCATTCATGACCATTGTTGTTTCCCTTAGTACCTGGACTGCATCTGTTTTATTACATAGTTTACTCTGCTGTTCAGATGTGGGGTGTATCCCCTAGTGTTGCATTAATTAAATCGCATCATGCTAGTCTGAATAAACAATCTTATTTACGCCTATTGCTTTTATCAGCTAATTATACTGTTGTGGGGGAGGGTTGCTGCTCTGTTGGCTACTCACTCATGATCATTACTTGTGAAGACGTAGGACACCACTATCTATAGCTCTGTTGTACTGTTCTCACTACTGCTATACCAGGGATTGCCCACTTTATATTGCTGCAGTTTGCAAAAGTACACGTCACTAATATCAGTGGCAGTACAGTAGTTATTACGTATTCTTTAACACTATTCTGTGGTTTTAATTTACTTCTTATGGCTTTTAGCTGACACAGTCCTGCAGCACCTGAGCATCTTAGACCCTCTTTATAATCTGTTTTTATCTTTTTCCTAATTATGTTCTACAGACGTTAAATTTGTTTCCCATATAATTTTACAAATGCTGACATTCTTGCTGTGCTACATAGAAGAGGTTAAAATTAGTTTTCCCATACAGTTTTAAAAATTCTCATACTATTACAGACATATGTTTCATACTATAGCAGGTACAATTTTATCATTTTGGTGTAATACTACACCGTATAGACATTGTACCTGGGATATTACCCTAGATGTTCGAATTTGCCACCCGCCCACGTTATATAGATTACTCCATATTTAGACACATGGACTGTATCCTCAAAAGGCTGGATAAGAAAAGGGTGATAAAAAGATGTCTTTTAGGAGGCAGGATCAGTGATATAATAAAGATACCAAGAGCCCTCCATCCTCCATCCTGGTAAATATGAGTATAACCTGATGGTAACTCATGTTTGAATGACTAGTCATAGGTATTCTGCTGAAAGGGATGTGCAGAAGGACATGATCAAATTTCTACTCGTGCAACCAAGGCCAGGCAGACACTGGTCTTCAGTATTATTCTCCCATGATAATGAATGATGCTGTAGTTCAAAAATAAAACAGTTTTAACAATTGGATGAGTAGCTGATTTCATTTGGTGGGGGGTGGATCTATCACTTATCAGCATAGGAAGAGATAGCCAGTAGGTTCTCTTGCTTATGAATGATGGTTTGCATCTCTCAGCATGCTTTTGCATATTGGCTAAAGCTTTTGTTGGATCCACAATGCCTTTGTTTAGGTACAGTCCACCTTCAAGACATTTCAGCATAGTACATTTTAATTCAAGTTGTAGCAGAGTAGCTCTTCTCAATGCTAGGAGTTAAAATAAAATATACACAAATGTATGACCTTCCTAACAGTCATGGAAATCTATCTCACTATAATTTTAATGATTTATTTTCTAGTAGTGGGTGTTCTCCTTCTATATCTGGGTTATGCTTCTGTTTCTACTCCAAACCCACTAATAGCTGTGGAGATCTCTTAATATATATTAGGGTTCCTATTATCTCATGGCAAATCCGTAATGATAACAGATCATCTTACATATCTACTGTTAACCACAAGAATTAACAAAATGCTTCAAATAAAATTGCTATCAATCCAAATGCTATTCTCTTAGGTGACAATAATAACCTAGAGCCATTAGCTGATAAACCTCTACCAGAAACAACAACTATGTCCATTACATCCTAGAGTTTGTGGATACCAACTGTCTTGAAACAAAAATTGTCAGTTTTCCCAGTAGAAACCTCAATGTCCTCAATACTTAAAACCAGTGGTACCACACAGCAAATGCAACCAAATTTAGAGGTTTGTCAAAAGCAAACCTACTACAAATCATTCATTACCAAAATAAATTACAAAATAACCATCTACCTACTAATCGCATTGACAAAGCAACTGCATGCACCTCTGAATTCTATGTATACCTCAAAAGTTGCATGGAGAAGGCTATCCCAAACAACTTCAAATATAGTAGAAAATCAGAGCACAAACCATTCTACTAGAATATTCTTATTGATTACTTATTTATTTATTTATAAATGTATGTTTAAGAAAGAAAACAAATAATATGAACAACAAATCTTAATTTCACCACTTCAAAAAAGCAGTTAGACAGGCTAGCAAAAATCTTATATTTACCATTAGGAAGTCTAAAACTGAATATTAACTCAAGGTAGCCATCTTCAGCAAAAATAGGAATAAATCTGTTTTCATCTATGTCAGAAAGTGAAGTAATGCCTAAAATAGCCTGAGATTGCCTTCAATAATACTCTCCACTCAGATCCCGAGGAAATAGTATCCTAGCAGAAAAAGTTATTGCCAACTTATCCATTCCCCTCCCACCAGCTCAGTTACTTCCTCTTTCCTATAAGGATTCATTTTGAAAGATTGACAGCAATTCAAGAGATGACAAAATCATGAAAAAATTCACCTAAAGTTTACTAAGCAAACCATGGAGAACATTTTTTTTTAATGGGGACAAGCCCACCACACTCCTGAGCTTAAATATACCAACTCTGAGGTTGCACAACAGTAATGAAATATGAAATTTCCATGATCTCTGAAACAGTTTTGTGGAATTTCACTCACACCTTTTGCTGTCACTGGGATCTGTGCTGACCTGCAACCCTTCCCCATAAAATTACCACAGACCAAGTTCTATTGGCACTACCCAAAGTTAAAACACTGCCACCATGAGCTCTGATAATTTAACTGGCCTACCAATTAGCATTACAGCCTGTCTCAGCCTCACCTTATTCTTGTTTAATTGCACCCTTTCCACAGGTAACACGACTGGCATTTGCAGCTGTGTTCCCAGTACATAAGGGTAGACCTACCACAAATCCAGGCAAATATAGGGTCTATATTAGCATGTCGACAGGGCTGTTCATTGAACGCCCTTATGTTGACACATATAAAACAAAATGCCAAAATCCCAAATGACCAAATTAGCGATTTTTTCCCCAGGAAAAAAATTGCTGGGCCGTTGTCAGGAATTTACCATTTCCTGCACTGTAGTGTGATCTCAGAGTTTCTATATTTTAGTAGGGGGTGGGGGACTGTGCCCCCCACTTTATTTTGTCTGTTGGTTTGGTTTGTTTGCTGTTGGCCCAGCGACCAGCCCTGTCGACATGCTAATATAGACCCCAAATATAGAGCATTTAGTCTTACCTGTCTTATATGTAAGGCTATGGAGTGCATCATATCTGAGCTCATTAATACAAACAGAAACCCTCTTGGATCAAAATAATTTGGCTTTTTCAAAGGCAAATCTTGCCTCCTTAGTCTTGTAAAATTCTTTGAAACGGTCATTGAAGCCTTGGGCAATGGTCACTCTATTCACAGTACCTATATTGACCTTGGTAAATCTTTCAGCACAACTCCCTCCCCTGCAGGCACTGCTGACAAGCTCACTCTCTTAATATAAATCCCAGCATTCCCTACTGGATATCTAACTGGTTGACTGCCAGATTCCATATGGTGAAAGTTGCAGTTGTTATTCTGAATGCAAAAATAATACTTGTGGAGTCGTGCTAGTCACAAAATTGGACTGTCACCTTTTTAGTATCTGTTTCTCTGATAGCCATTCTAATGTTCCAAGCTTTTGGCTATCTAAGTTTGCAGATGGGTGGAAATAGTTCTCAGCTCATCTTCTAATCCACAGTTACTTCAGTGAGGGCTTGCCTATACCAAATCCTGGTGTATTGACAATGGTAAAATACCAAAAAAGGACTTCAAATTAAAAAAAGTACTTTTATTATACTAAAACCACAGAACATGTTTCTCACTAATTAATACTAAGATTTCATCAGAGTGTAAAATAAATAATCAAGTGTTCCTTGTATAAACATTCATCTTAATGACCTTAATTTTAAAATGTATTTAATTTTAATATTGTCACTAAGATGAAATATGTTTTAGACATCATAGTAACTGTTTTGTTATACTGGTGAGAAACCTGTGTGGGTGTTCCAACTGTTGCAATTGCCTGGTTAAGTTCATGCCAAAGGGGGTATTGGACGTAATGATCAGTCAGATAAGGGATGAATAGAGTGGTACTATAACTTCCTTGCACACGGATGCCATACTTTACCTGTAAGTTGGGTGTCATAGAATGATTTTCATACTGTTACCTGGGTCAGCTGAGGGGCCACCCTTGCGGAGGGGATGACTGCTGCAGCCCCCCATTCACTTGGAACATTGCCGGTTTTGAGGCTGTAGTTGAAGAGCGCTTCAAGTGGTCCTGATAGGTTGTGTCTTAGACTGTTCAGGAGGAAACTGGGGATTTTGTTAGGATCCATAGAGGTGGTTTTCTTGGCTTTAGTCAGTGCTGCCAGCATTTAGTCCCTGCTAATAGTTGGGGAAGATATGTTGGAAGAGATTACACCCAGAGGAATTGGGATGGGAGTGGTGTATTGGGGGGGGGGGGGGTAAAATTTGAGCTGAATTTATTAGACAGCAGATTTGCTATGCCACCCTGATCAATGAAGGTGGCGCCATTCACCAGCAGTTCATCACACTGCTATGTGTTACCATTTAAGGATCCATATATATATATATATATATATATATATATATATATATATATATATATATATATATATATATATATATATATATATACACTTCCCACCTGGCCAAAACATCCCTCCACTAGAAAACCTCCTCAGCTAGTCTACCCACCATCTCCCCAAGAAACTATAATTTTAGGTGATTTCAATATTGACTGGCAATCATGTTCTGGCAACCATCCAACCCATCATGTAAACCTTCATGGCTTCATCCAACTAGTCCAGTCACCAACCAGGATAAATAAAAACTCCAGCAAGCACACTACCCTGGATTGGAGGCTAGTCAGTAAGAGCCCCCAGTCATATATAACAGGCTGCTTATCAGATAGCCCCAGTGACCACTCCCCAACATTCCTATTCAAAAAATACCTATACCAAGCTAAACATGTCATCTACCATCAAATACATAAAAAACTAAACTTTAACCCACTCACATTCATCTCATCCCTCAAAGAATGTAACTGGCATCCTCTAAAGTACCTCAATCTTGATGATGCAGTTGAATTTTTTAATACTACCTTCCTGAGCATCCTTAATTACCATGTCCCCATAAGACTTTCCAGAACCAAAGCACAACCCTCCCCATGGCTACAGAAAACCACTAAGTCAGAAATGAAAAAGGGATAAAGCCTGGGAGCACTGGCGCAAAACCAAAACCCCCCTCAACTAGACAGAAATTCCTAGAACTATGCAATAGAGTCAAAAAGCTAATAAACCAGGACAAATTTCAATACTACCAGTCTGCCCTAGACTCCTCCCAACACAGCCCCAAACAATTCTGGTCCTCCATAAACTCCATCCTCCACCCAGGTAAAGTCAGTACCCCTCCTCCTAACATCCCTCACTCCTCCAAATATATTGCTACCTCATTCAACACACACTTCACACAAACCATAATATCACTAGCTAAACAACACAACCCCACTCCCCTCCAACCCACACCTTCAACTAGTAATCTCCCCACTGCCTTCTCTTTTTCTCCTGTACCTATCTCCAACATAAAAAAACTCTTAACTAAACTTAAGCCCACCAAATTAGCAGCAGACAACCTCCCAAGTGAATACCTACAAATCGCAGCTGATGCTCTTGCCTACCCAGTATCCATCTTGATTAACCAATTTCTGTCAGAAAGTTACATTCAAACACTATGGTAAATATCACATATAATTCCCCTCCACAAAGGCAGCCCCTCCACAGAACTAACCAATTACCACTCCATAGCTATTCTCTCTCCACTCCCCAAAATACTAGAGAGATGCATTCCCTCTCACGTCTCAGACTACCTCCTTACTAACAACCTCCTTTCCAGTACTCAGCATGGTTTCCTACCAAACCATAGCACCACCACTGCCTTACTCTCCTTTACTAACACTATCCTTCAGCATAAAAACAATGGCTATCTCTCCTCTGCTACTTTCCTAGACTTATCTAAAGCATTTGACATGGCCCCACACAAACAACTCATCTCTGTCCTCAATAACCTATCCTTCTCTCAATCAGTCACCAACTGGTTTCAGAGTTACCTGTCTGACCGCCAACAATCCGTTGTATGGCAGAATGACATATCTTCCCAACTACCTTTCTCTATAGAGGTTCCCCAAGGATCCATCCTTGGACCCCTACTCTTCTCTATTTTCACCAATAACCTAGCCTCTGCCACCAAACATGGCAAACTCATACAATACGCAGATGACTCAACCATCATCTGCTCAGCCCAGTCCCTACCCAAACTGTAAAAAGTCACACAGGAAGCCTTTTCCTCTGTTGAAACTTGGTTATCCGATGCCCAATTAATACTCAACCCAAACAAAACTAAACTACTCATCTTCCAACCCACCAAACATACTCAAAACAACTCTCACTTTCACATCACAGCAAAAGACAACACCACTATACACCCAACAGAACACACCAAATTGCTAGGAGTGGAAATAGACAATAAACTAAAATTTGACATTCACATATCTATGACCATAAAAAAGCCCACAAAAACTAGGAGCATTATACAGAAATAAGCAACTTCTCACCAAAGCAGCAAAGATTTCAGTAGCAAATTCCCACCTTATCTCCACCCTACTTTATGCCTCTCCAATATATACCAGCCTAAGGCAATGTGATCTAAACAAGCTAGACACCTGCTACAGCAAAATCGCCAAATTCGCCACAGGGGCATACTACCATAGTCACCACTGTCTCTCACTTGCTGAACTGGGCTGGCTTGAACTCCCTCACCTCCTTCAATAGTATCAACTCTCACTCACCCACAAACTAGTAAACCATCCACTAAATGTCCCATCCCTCCAGAATCTACTCCAACCCTATCGCACCACCAGACCGCTAAGATCCAGCAACAAAAATCACTTGCAGATCACTAAAGCCAATAACTCTGCTGGTGAAGCACTATTCTCTTGCGCCATAGCCAAATTATGGAACTCCCTCCCACCCACAATTACCTCTGTACCATCATGCACCCACTTCAAAACTTTACTAAAAGCTAACCTAAAAACATGCTGGCTATGCCATTGCAACTCCCACTCTAATATCACCACCCCATCCAACCACTACCTTTCTTTCCACCCCAATAACTACCTTGATTATAGCAAGCTCGGATGCTCATAAGCCTAACTTCTTATTATACACAAGGAACTTCTTATTGTAACAATTGTTAATGTCTGATATGTACTTCACAGGTGATAAAGATTCTAGTTGTCTACTGATGTACTATGTTCTTCATCTGTAACTATGTTTGTAATTAATTGCTATGTTAATCAAATTGTTAATCGATATGTAAATCCAATGTAACTACTGTCTGTATATTTTAACCGTGGATTTTATATTTTCTATATTTTCTTCCCAGGCCTCCGCTGAAAATGGACCTACGTCCAGTCGGACACTACCGGTCAACAAATGTAAATAAAATAAAATAAAATAAAATAAATATAGCTGAAGAAGGAAAGCCTTGTGATTGTCCTTAGCCTGTGAGGCTATCCTGACCACATAGCTGGCCTTGCTGGACTTAATTAGATCTCTAAATCTGTCGCTAGTTCTGTAAGTAAGCACTTGTCTTTAAGGGAGTTGCTCTTTCAGATTTTGTACATGAGTTTCTTTCTTCTGCTCTATACCCAGATTAGGTGAGGATTCCACCAGTGGGGTTTGTTTTTAGTGTTTGTTTTGGGTTTACTTCTGGTAGGTTCAGCAGCCTCTGTGCAGCCACTCACATGTTTGTATAGAGACTCTGTGAATAATTCTGCATAGGTAGTTGTGGTCTCAGAGTTATGGAATCACTAGTGATGATGTGACATAGTAGGAGGGTGCAGTGCTCTCCCATGTTGTTACGTAGCAGATCCAATATGTTTTATCTTCTGGCTGGAGCATGCATAATCTGTTCCAGGGTGCTTGTGTTAATAAACTCCAGGAAGCATTGTGCCTGTGAGATTGAGGCAGTGTAAGTTTCCAGATCTATAGAAGGGGTAGTTAAAGTCACCCATGAAGAGGGTGTTTGGTTGGATGGTGAGTACTCTAGTGGGTTTAGGTAAGAGTCATGAGACTCTAGGGGGCAAAAATGGTGACCTGTAGCTAACCACGATATGATGAGGGACCTTATCAGTGGTGATCTGCACATGGATGAACTTCATGGTGTCATTCTGCTCTACCAACCTGGAGGTATGTTTGGTGCTAACATATATCAAGAACCTCCATCTTTGGCCCCAGTCTCTGCTGCTTTTCATCTAAAGGTGTAGAAGGCACTGTAGCTTTGCACTGCCAGAGCACTTTCTATGGATTTAAACTGAATCTTGGTCATTGCACAGATGTCTACATTCTCCAGAGTGAGGAGGGCTTGAAGGGTATAGGGATTTTGTTTAGGCTTTAATACCTTAAGGTTGCTTGGAGACTTTTTCACTGTGTTGGTAGTTTTGCCTTTTTGGCATTGCCTAAAAAAGTCTTTAAGAATTTTGATACATTTTTAGTCAATATCTGAAAGCCTAGGGGAGACAGATGCAGCCCATCCTTTGCAAAACAATGTGGTCTGCTGACCATGTCTTCCCATACTGGCACATATTGGATTCATAGATTAGTACTAGGCTAACTGCTCTTGTGGGCCATTTTAAGTCTAGGCAATCACCCCACATGAGAATTAAACTCTGCATCTTGTGTTTGTAAGGTAAACACCTTAACCATTACGCCAACCAACACCCTGTAGTGACATCAGAAACCATGTCAGTTATTGAAATAAATCATTCTTGGTGAAGGTAGCATGCTGCTCAGTGCAAGGCTCATACTCATCTGTGACACATATTTTAAGAGACCTATTATGTTTCTTTTCATATAACCCAGTGAAGTACATCTCAGATCATTTGCACACACATGAACTAAGATAGAATCATATTGGTACCTGGGGTATAGTGACTTGAGTCCATGCACGATCTTGCAGATCCTGGCTCCAGATAGACAACTAACCGATATATTTTCCTTGTCTAACCTGGTGAGTGGGCATCTGTGTGTCATGCAATGGCATCCCAATGACAAGAGTATTAGGTAAAATACATGCTTTCCTTATGGGCTTTGCTTTTGGGGGACCATTGGGTGTAAGCTTACGTGAGATGTTTGGTGTTTCTTTTGGTGTGCGTTTTAGTGACTTCTGAAGAGCAGTTATTTAATAAATGACTGAGTAAGGCTGACAAAGATACTTCTGTTCTCTTTTATGAATGGATCTATTTCATGATCTTGTATGGTGCTGTTGCAATGTCAAGCATTAGGTGACTTTGGAAGACTTTGACATTTGGGAAGTTTTCTTTTAAGTGCTTCTCTGTGTGTATGGTGAGTGATATGTGTGAGGGATGTAGTGTAGGTATTTCTGACAACCTCATTTGTATGCAAGGATTTTGCCTTCAAGGAGGTTATGAAGTTGTGTATGTATATCTCTCACATACACTGTTATTTTCATTAATGATTAATTATTTGTCTGAGAATGTGTGACAATTGCTACATTGCTTTATAATGCCCAAATCTACCAAGCTGGTCACAGAGACATTAGGAAATTGTATATTTATGTTGTTCAGTCCTTATATAGGGTGGAGTATTTGGGATTAAGGACTGTGTTCTAAAAGGCATTTCCTGGAATAGTTTCTGAAGATAAAGGCAAGATGGTATATAGTGTCAGGATATGGTAATACTATTATATACGCAAACTACTTTGTGAGGATTAAGGGCACAAGGCTGTACAGTGCTAGGATATGGTAGTACAATCCGATGTACAAGCTAGCTGCTCCAAGCTTAATTCCACAAAATGCCATGCTGTTTAATAGGTTTCAGAACTAATCCTAACTTTATAGAGACATTTTACTGTCCCGGTCTTTGCTGCTATATAGGGCACTGCTAACTGGTTTAAACTCAATTAGCCAGAGCTGCTTTGTATTTGGCACTTTTTGCCAGAGACCCAGAGTGTCTCTGCTTGAATCCAAGCCATCTAAAGCTAAGAACAAGAAATTAAGCTTATTTTGAGTTTGATCTGTACTTTTTCATCTGTATTTTACTGTTTTACTGCATTGTGTGCCTTTTTGACTGCTTTTACTGTTTGTGCCTGCTTATTACCTGCACTTGTTTTGCACTGAAATATTGCTTAGTTGGCATAGACTAGATCCAGATTTGCTGCATACACTTGAACTCAAATCCAGCCATCTTACATAAAGAAGGACTGTCTGCACCCTTGTGGCAGAAAAGTGTGGATATAGCCTTGTCTGAGCTGGGGATTGCTGGAGGAAGGATCATTGTGTGATTCCCCATTGGCAGACTAGTTTAAAAGTGTTTATTTTTGCCTGCATATATAGGGAACTGCTAACTGGTTTAAGCTGAGCACCGCACAATGGCAGTTAGAGGTGCTTTGTATAGATTATTTTTTTCCATGAACACCAGTCAGTGAAACCCTCCCAGATTCCCTGCTGCTCTACGGGGAATGCAGCTGCGCACTTCTGCACTGCAGGCAACTCAGCTGAGCAGTGAGGAGCGTCTCCTCACTTTTGATCTCTGATCTTCTGTAGAATAAGTCCCCTTATTAATTCCACAGCAATAACTAATCTAATTTACCTTTTACAAATTAGTATGTAAGTATTATCTGATACTATGGATAGTCAGTTTCACAACATTTCTCCAGCCAGCCTGGTTGACATGGACATCCTGAGGCAAAGTAGCAATTGCCTAATGTATACTGACAGCCACTTACTACTAAAGCAAACAAATACAGTATGTGAGAGATGAAACTAGAATCAGTCCTGTCACGTAACAATAAACAAGACATCAAACAGGTTGTCAGCACACACACCTCTCCACTCACACAAGATAAGATCAAGACAAATAAAGCTACATACATGGAGGTACTCACTAAGAGCCTACCAAAAGACCAGTAACCTTTCAAGTGCAAACAACCTACACATAGTGGTACACAAACAGAACCCACCACTGCACACGAGTACACATAACAAGACACATATCAGTGTCTCAACAATTAACCCCCTAAGGCAAAATACCTCAAAACCTAATGGCCTAGTCATAGGCGCCTCAATAGTGAGAGACATTGATGCCTCCTCACCAGGCTGGACTAGGAGAAGGTCACTGTTAGCTGCCTGTCAGGTGTCAGGATCTGTCAAATCACGCATGCACTCAAGTCACTCAGCAACAATTACCACTTTGACTCTGTCATAGTACATGTTGGAATGAATGACTTGAGACATACCTCTCTAGACTATATGAAGAGATACTTGACTGAACTCTCAGATTATGTGCCTCAGGCAGGCATGTCCCTAGCCATAAGCAGCATTCTACCTTCATCTAGGATTATGCCACAATACAGACAAAAAGTGATTGATTTCAATAATTGCCTTAGCTTCTGGTGCCACTCCAGGGGGATCCAGTATCTGACAACCTGGGAAGATGATGGTCGACAGACTACTCTGCTTTGCAGTGATGGCCTTCACCTGTCTCCTCAAGGCTTTTTGATACCAGCAAAGGCACTTTCCTCCCCCATAGTGCCTTTAATAGGCAATGTCAAAACAGCAAAACTTCTGGAGTAAAGACATCCACTAGAGACAAACTCAAGGTCATGCTGCTTAATGTTAGCAGCCTAAACAGTAAACTGCACTCTCTGGAGCACTCCTCACCTTGGAGATGCTGACATCTGTGTCGTCTATGAGACTTGGTTCAAGGCTGCAGAGAGCACGCAAACATGCAAGACTATAATGCCTTTCTCACACTCAGACCTCAAAATCAGCCTGAAAGAACCAAAGGTGGAGGTGTATCCATGTATTAAATCCAAATACACCTCAAGACTGGTAAAATAGTACAACTCTCTTGAGTTACTCCCGGTCCAAATAACTACAGAAAAAATGCCCTACCACATTATCTCTAGCTACAGGTCCCCTGTTACCATGAACCAGGAGAAGCATACTGCCTACCTGGGCTTGCAAGAATCACTCAGTATACAGCCAAACACCTTGGTAATGGGAGATTTCAACTATCCTTCCATTGATTGAGTGACTTACACAAGCACAAACATGAATGTACTGAGGTTCCTGGATTTTGTTAATTTAAATGCCCTGGAAGAGTTGGTCTGCACCCTGACAAGGGGCTCAAATGTCCTAGACCTAGTGCTCACTAAAATGGGGGGCACTGCAGTAATCCCTGTGTTTGTTGCCCACCCTGGTCAGACCATAAATCAGTCTCATTTGAAGTAAAGATCAGACCTGACACCTCCCACAGGAGAAAAAAAACTGAAAAATTTCTCCAAAGCAAACTATAACCTACTAAGAGATGGTAAAAAAAGTTTCAAAGTCCCTGTTAACACAGCCAACAATGACTCCTACATAGAAGAGTCCGCAAATGCCCTATATAGCCACTTAAAACAAATGTGAAGTCTCAGCTGTACCTGAAAGGACTAAAACCAGATCCTCCCAAAAAACAAGCCACCTTGGTGGACTGTAAATATAAATAAGTTCTAAACAAAATAAAGAAACTGATAATCTAAGAACAAGAGGGATCTTACTCAACAGTGGAAGACTACGCTCCACAGCCTGAACAAGCAAATCAGACAGCTTAAGTCCTCTAAGGCTAGCTATGAGTCTAAATTATCATCCCTAGCTAAAGACAACCATAAGGCATTCTTTAGCTACATCTAAAACCTGGAAGGGAATGCCCAGCTATGTGCCGAACTTATACTGGATGGTACCACTCACACTGAACCTGTGGAAATTCCCAACCTGCTAGCTGACAGATCTGGCAATAACATCACCCCCCCCCCCCCGTCCCCAACAGTCATAACCCAAAGCACTGCTGACATGAGTCCTCTACCAAATATTTCCAAAGAAGAGGTTATGCAAGCTCTCTCCAAGGCCAAAAACACACCCTCTATGTGACCAGATAACATCCCAGGCTGCTTACTAAACAATTTAAAACAAGGCCTAGCACAGTCACTTGGCACTCTATTTAACCATAGCCTGAGCATTGGTTTTGTTCTGACAAGAGTAGAGAACAGAAACAGTAATCCCCTTGCTCAAACGGGGTACATCAACCAAGCCAGGAAATTATCGACCCATAAACTTAACCAGCCTTATCTGCAAAGGCCATGGAAAGAATCATCATGGACCTTATTAACAAGGACACAGGCAACCTTCAAACTCTTGACCCAACCCAGTTTGGTTTCTCTAAGGGTAGATATTGTTTATTAAACCTGGTGGACTTCTTTGAGAATACCACCAAAGCCCTGGATGAAGGCAAAGCAGTACATAATACCTATATTGATTTAGCTAAGGCTTTTGTTACAATCCCCCAGTCAGGGATCATTGAGAAATTCTCCCAGCTGAGGATTAGCCCATGTGTCACTAGATGGGTAGCCAACTGGCTCACCAACAGAACACACACTGTCAAAGTTGAAGAGTCCACCTCCACCAGTAGGCCAATTACCAGTGGGGTACCACAAGTGTCTGTGCTGGACCCTTTACTGTTTGGAATCTATTTCTCTGAGGTCCAGGTGAAAGGAGATGGACTGTGGCTTTCAAAGTTTGCAGATGACTGCAAACTGGGTACAATCATTAAGTCCTCCAGTGATGTAAACATATTACAGAAGGGGCTGATACAGACAAATGATTGGTGCCAAAGTCGCAGACTAAAACTAAAAGCAAAAAAATACCTCATTATCCCCTTTGACAAAGAAGTAGCCCCTGCTAATTATGATCACTTCTCTAAGTTCAAACTCAGTGGTGCAAGACTTGGGAAGACAGGTTGATAGCAATCAAATATTTGATCACCATGTGTCCAATGTGGTAATGAAAGCCTTCTACATTGCACATCTCATAAATAAAGGAATTGTATCCAAGACTAAGGAGGTTATACCTCTGCTGTACTTGATCCTTATCAGACTACTAATTGAGTACAATTTCCCTCCTGTATGTATCTCACCAGACACCTGCAGCAACTGGAGATACCACACAGATTTCTAACCAAGAGAATCCAGGGCCTCCAAAATGTGACATACATGAAAAGACTGAAAGCCCTGTCACTGTACTCTGTATCATACAGGCTGCTGGGAGGCGACCTGTGTCTGACCTACAGAGCAGTATCTGACTCTGCCCTAATGGACATGATGCACATCTGCACATCAAATGGAACAAGAGTCAGTCACTCCAGGGATCTCAACCTAGCTTGTGACATCAACAAAACATGTTGGCGAGATAGATACATCTCCCAGAAATTGCCACTCCTCTGTAATAAGCTCCCACTTCACACTAAGCAGAGCTCCTTAATGACCCTATTTAAGCAGAACCTAGACAATTGGATGGGTGACTAAATTTACCCCAGGGGTGGCAACTATGTCCATCATGGATAGGCGTAGCCAGTGCTGATCATAGAACTGCTCTGCTAACAATGACCATCTAACTATGCTCAGTTAGGACACATGGGATTTCTACAGGGCTAGGCTTGTAAAGGCCCAAGGGCCTTTAGCCTAGTAATCTCTTACGAACCTATGAACCAATGAACTGTTGCTGAGTGGTCAGCTCCATGGTTTTTAATGTTCCTTGTGACTGCTTACCTAGTATAAACCAATCTACCAAAAGAACTGACAAATAGAAACCAATCTTAAAAACCCCATCAAATACACACATTATCAGAACCCTACACTACTGACCACACCTCAACAAAAATAACCAATGAAAACCCACATAGTTGTTTTATTCCATAGTTTTATATAGACAGAACCCCTTAATTTGTACATTCTATTTTCATTACCACAAAATAAATAGCTAAATAAACTTTAAAAAGTCACAGATACTGTTGCATGCTGATGGTGATAAAATATACACTATACATGCAGCCATACCACAAAACCTTCAAATTCCTTTAACAAACATCTGCACGGAAGGCTTTATTTCTTTATTTATATTTGTTTACACCCAATATCCAGCTTTCTTAACTACACTAACTCCTTGATCACAGAAGAACAGACACAGTTTAAATCCACATGTACAGTGGAGTACTTTTTACTTTCAAAATACCACCATAGTGAACCACTGATCACTGATAACATGGTGACAGAAACTATATAAACAGTGATTGCAATCCCAGCATCACATAGCACAGCAATATGCCAGTATCAATAAATACATATTTAATAGTAGCATATTTTGATAAGCATAAAATCAATAGATTATATACCTATGGCACAGGCTCAGTGACATGATTTTTGCATTCAACAGCAGTGATATATATGTGGGTGGCTTGCATTATTCAAAATTATATTTGGTCAACATCTATTTAATCGACATTTGGTCAACTAAGTAGATGGCCAATAGGTGTGCAAAACTGCAAAATTCCCAGGGTAGGGGACTATGCACTTTCCCCTGATACTGTACAGTCTTAAAGTTAGTATATATAATTAGCAGGGAGTGCGGGGTTGGAGGGGAAATTGCCCCCCTTCGATAAACAATGATTTTTGTTTTTATTTGTAGTTCAAAGATAGCATGCACTGAAGGCTTTTCTCAGCACATGCATGTTAATGTGTCAGCATTTGCTTTGTCTCCCTTTTGTGCTCCCAGAAGGTCAACATTCAGATTAGCCAACAAATGTGAGTATGCCCACACACAAGCACCTATCTAGCTAACAAAGTTAATCTAAATTTAATCAGATTGAAATAAAAACATGTATATCTGTTTGTGCGTATATATATTTGTGTGTGTGCATGTGATGTGCGTGTGTGTGTGCGTGTGTGCGTGTGTGTGTGTGTGTGTGTGTGTGTGCGTGTGTGCGTGTGTGTGTGTGTGTGTGTGTGTGTGTGTGTGTGTGTGTGTGTGTGTGCATGTGTATATATAGTACAGTTGTGTAAAATCTTACCATAACAGTAGATGCCCTTCTCTTCATTGTTGCACAATTCTACATAGAACTTTTGGGATAACCCGACCAGGGCAGTCCAACACTTGGCCAGTATGCAAAAGCCTAAAAAAGATCTTTTATGTGCTGTATGTCACATTTATGCTCCATGCATAGAATGTAGAGCATAAAAGGGACATACAGACACAACTACCAGAACTGAATTGCCCCAGAAGAAAACAGTCTTCCTAGGACAAAGAAGTCCATGTACATCCAGAAGGAAAAAATGCAGAACAAACAAGAGGGGGTTGGGAGAGGGAGTGAATACTGCAACAGTGAACAGAAGGACATCTACTGTTATGGTAAGATTTTACACGGCTGTACTATATCCTTTTATATCATTGTTGCAGTATTCTACATAGAAGGGAGAGTAAAACACTCAATAAACAGAATGGAAGGTGAAAGACTGAGAAGAACCCTCAACAAACCCATAAAAAATACTTTCAGCAAAACCAGCTCTGACCCTAGAAATCATATCCAACTTATAATGCTTAGTAAAGGTATGCATTCAAGACCAAGTTACAGCTTCAAGGATGGAACTGGTGTGCAACCCATTGAAGAAGGCACCAGAAGAGGCAGCAGCCATAGTGGAATGAGTTCTAACAGAAGTAGACAGAGATTTGCCATGAAAAGAATAACAAAAGGAAATGGCCTTAGATATCCAGGAGGAGAGGGTTTGTTTAGAAACAGCCAAATGCAAAGACCTGAGAAGAAAGGAAACAAAAAGCTGATCAGATTTATGAATAGTCCTAGTTTTATCCAAATAGTGCCCGAGCTGTCTGTCCAAATCCACGGAATGCAGGACCATCTTACTAGCAGATTAAGGAGAAGGGAAAAAGGAAGGGAGTTGAACCAACTGACTCAAGGACAACTCATTTACTACCTTGAGCATAAAAGAAGGATTAGCATAAAGGGAATTCTGTCCCTATGAAGAATCACAAAAGGAAGATGACTATAAGGGCCTGGAGCTCAGAAACCCTCCAAGCAGAAGTAAAATCCAGCAACAAAACAGTCTTCCAGGTACAAAGTTGCAAAGAAAGAATCTGCAGGCTCAAAAGGAGTCTGAAACAAATTTTCCAAAACAAAATTAAAGTCTCAAGGAGGAGGAATAGGTTTTCTTGGAGACCTAATATGCAGGACACCTTTAAGAAATTGTTTGGCCTCAAAACGAGAAGTCAAAGGAGGATTCAAGGGCAGACAAGCAGAAATGGCTGACAAATGGGCCTTCACAGAAGACTAGGCCAAAAAAGGCCAAGACAGACTGGAGCAACTCACACAAATAAGAGATGACCAGAGAGACCCCAACTGAAAAGGGTCCTGGTTACGAGAATGGTACCAGACTGAAAATCTCTTCCATTTTGGACATATTATAAGATTTTCTGGTTGAGGGTTTCCTTGTCTCCTGTAAAACCCTGAACACATCCTCAGAAAAGAGGTGCTTGAGATGAATCAAAACCCTCTCACTCACAATGTCAGTTACAGAGTGGAGAAGTGAGGATGGACGAGAGACCCCTTGTCCTGTGTGAGTAGATCCAACTTGTGAGGGTAACTTGTGATGACTGCCCCCTGGCCAGATCCACTAAGATGGGAAACTAGTGCAGTCTCAGCCAAAAAGGAGTCATTAGCAAGATTTCTGGAGATTCCAGTGGAATCTTCTGCAGGAGTGTTGGAAGTAGAGGAAGAGGGGTGAAAGCCTAAGGAAACATCCCCTTCTTAGGAAATAAAAGGATGTCCGTCTTCCATGCCAGATAGCATGACACTCTGGAACAGAAGAGTGGAAGCTGCCTGTTCAGAGGGGAGGCAAAAAGATCTACCTGATGAATGCCTCACTAATGGACAATGTCCAGAGGCACTTCTCTGTGAAGTATCCATTCGTGAGCCTATGTTTTGGACCTGCTCAGAGAATCTGCCACTACATTGTGCTCTGAAAGAGTTAACTGATAACTGAGAGCCATTTCACAAGCTTGAAGTACCATCCAGAGGAGGTAAGATTTTATGCCCCCATCTTGTTGACATACCACATCATTGTAGTGTTGTCTGTGTACACCTTCAAGGGGCCTGGACAGAACATGGGGCGAAACTCCAGAAGGGCCAGAATCAGAGCTCTCATCTTTTTGATGTTGATATGGTCTGACTTCTGATGAGGAGGCCAAAACCCTGAACTTTCAGGTGACTAAGAGAAGCCCCCCACCCCATGCCTGAGGCATCTGTGAACAGCTCTTGAGATGGGACTAAAGGCTGAAAGGGCTGGTATGGGTTGAGAGAGAACTGACAGGAAAGAAGAGGTATACTGAAATCCAGAGAGTGATGATGCTGTACCCAACATGAAGTACCATTGAAGCTTCCGCATATGCAGTCTGGCAACAGGAAGCACTGGAATAGAAGAGACCATGAATCCCAGGGTCCAAAGAAACTCCCTGGCTTACATGGCAGTCAGAGGAAGTAGAGACTGAAAGAAGGCTGTCATCAACACCTTTGGAGGCAAAAGAGAGGCCAACATTGGCACAATCTGAATCCTGCACCCCAAATGAATGTGATGCTGAGAGGGAGTCGGGACAGATCAACATTGGCACAATCTGAATCCTGCATCCCAAATGAACGTGATCCTGAGAGGGAGTCAGGACAGACTTTTGGAAGTTGATAGTAAACCCCAAAATTTGAAGAAGAGAGATGCTGAACTGCAGATCCTGTAAACAATCAACTGGGAGAAGGTGTCTGTCGCTCGTCTAGTCAGGATGCAATAGACAAGACTTTGTGGGTTCTGTTCAAGCAGCTTTATTATGTGCAAACACATTATGATTGAGGCTTATTAACTTTAACTTATGTAACTTACATACAAATTAGCTACATTCATTCTCACATGCTTACTCTCTGGCTGCACTTTCAAAATGGCACTGGGTACAGCACGTGCCTCCTATTTATATATGCACATTCAGTCCTTTGCTAAGCTTCTTAAAGATACATCACACCCTCTACAGTGCCTAAAGCAACAGATCATCTAGATGAGGAAAAATCTGAATGCTCTGAGCCTGCAGAAGGTAATTCCAGGAGTTAGGCATTTTGTGAATACCCTTGGGCCAGTAAAAAAGGTTAAAGGGCATCAGAGAACTAAAAATGAGGGAAAGACACACAGAAATGTTAAAACTTCCTGAAAAGAGGTTGAATAGGGATATGAAGGTAAGCATATTTCAGGTCCAAGAACACCTGTTAAGCCTGGGGTAATAAAATCCGAATTAGGATATGAGAAAGGGGTTGAGCTGAGAGAGAGATCCAAAATAGGTCTCCAAGTGCCCTCCTTTCAAGGAACCAGGTACATCCTGGAATAAAAACCTTTTCCCACTTGGGAAGGCGGGACAGGATAAATGGTTATTTGCTTCAGCAGGGACCCTAGAACCTCCAGGAAATGAGGAGCTTGCTCTAGGGGAGGTTGAGTAATCTCTGAAAAAGTAGGGAGAAATTTCCATACCATAAAGTAACCCTGACAAATGATAGAAAGAACCCAAGAGCCTGAAGTGATGAGATGCCAATTTAGAAGACAAAGGGAGAGCTGAAGGGATAAAGGAATCTAGTCTAAAAGAAAGGGAGGGAGTGAATTGTCAAAGAGAAGCAGACTTATCAAATAAAGGAGGCTTTTGGCCCAGAGAATTCATAGAAGCCTTAACAGAGGGGGTCTGCTTCCTCCCTTCCTGCCCTTAGAAGCCTGTTAGGGTTGCCTTTGAACAAAAGCAGACCTAGAAGGATAATTCCACTGGAATTTAGGGATAGGAGAGACAAAAATATATTTAAGGTCTTGCAAGGCTTTGCCTTTTTCTTGAAGAGAATTAAACATGTCAGCAGCAGCAGCAGTCCCAAAAAGATGTGTATCATCCAAAGGAGCATCCAACAACTTGGCCTTAATGTCCTCAGGTAGAGACTGGAGATGGAGCCAAGAATAATGCCTCATGATGGACCCAAAAACTGCATCCCTAAAAGAGGCATCAGCAGCATCATAGCTACACCTACTAGAGTAGCGAGCCGCTTGAAAAGCAGTACCTAAAAATTATAAGGCGGTGGATTTGCCTTAAGAATCAGGGAGATCAGAGATATCCTGACAAGCCTAAGCAAACTAGGCCAGAGCATATCTGGTCATGTGGGTCTGGTCATTAATAGCCCAAAAGGCCAAAGTAGACACAGTGTAAACTTTCTTATGAATCCTCTCCATTGCCCTGTTATCAGTATCAGAAGGCAAAAGTTTGGAAGGTTCGTCAGAAGAGACTGACACCATAGCAGGATCAGCAGAAGGACATTTAAATAAAACTGACAATCCTCAGGAACCTTATAGAACCTATCAGGTTTCTTAGGAGCAGGAGGCTGAGAATCAGGAGACTTGGAGGCAGCAATGAAAGTATGTAACAAGGCAGCCAACACAGGAGGAACTGCAGATGGTTTAGGAGTATCCACCTGAAACAACTCATAATATCTTCTCTGAATATCAAACACTGGAGAAGAGTCCCACTTAATAAATGCCTTGAAAGGAGACTCAGGGTTAACAGACCCCTCTTCATCAGAACCATAAGCCAAAGATGATAGCATCTGTGAAAATATGACAAAGACCTCTCACCAAACACTGAATCCTCATCTGAAGAATCTGATTCCCTAAGTCTGAAGAATTTGATTCCCTAAGCCATTTAGAAGGGGTAGAGGTCCAAGGTACTGAAACCCCCTGAGGATGTTTTAGGGCCATTAAGGCAGAAAACAAACCCTGGATAAACTCTTGCATTCACTTTGAGGATCCCTGGGATAGACCGAAACGTGTTTCAGTTTTTGTCTTTGCTTAGAAGAAATATCAGCCGTAACAAATATCGGAGGTTCTGACACTTGGCGAGATTCAGTAAAAGAACCTGGAACTTCCACCCTGACCAATATCTGCAGAATCTGTCTAGGATCCTCAGAGATAATCAACTGTGTTTCCCCCTTGACATCCTGAGCAGATGCCTGCAAAGTCTCAGAGGATGTACAAAAGGATGGATCCATGCTGGCCTCCGGCAGGGTTGAGGCAAATGAATCCAATGTACATGCCGAACGACCTACAGAGCTATTACCTGCTTTTAGAGGGATGTCCAGAATCTGGCCGAGACTTCTTAACCTTCTTTTTACCTAGCAAGAGTAACTCAGGGTTAATGGATTCTGCCATGTACCCTAGGCTAACTGTTTAAGCTGTTGATTTTCAAGATAAATGGCCAGGGAGGACAAATGGCTTCTGAGTGTCCTAGTCACAAATGCCTTACAGATACTACTAAAGGTATGGTTGTGGGAAGCATGCAACAGAAAAGACACTGTTCTGGATGATCCTTATAGGGAATCTGCCTCCCACACTGATATTTTCTCTTCTTGGATGACATAAATATTAGGTAATAAAATAAAATACAAGACCAGAAAAAGTAAAAAACAAAAATAACCCCAAAGGGGCACTTATCTGGTAACAAGGCACACAGACCAACTGGCAAAAACGGCATTTGAACTGGTAGCAAAGAAATTCTGGGTAGTTGCATCCATACATCCCTTTTATGCCCAACATTCTCTATGGAGAGTATAAATGTGTATTGAGGCACATACAAAATCTTTTTTAGGCTTTTCCATACTGCCTGAGCCGCCTTGGGCGGGACATCCCAAAAGTTCTATGTAGAATACTGCAACAGTGATATAGAAGGACACACGTGCGCATGCACACACACATACACACACACGCACACACACACACACACACACACACACACACATACACACACGCACACTCATGCACACACACACGCACACACACACACACACACACACACAAATATATATATATATATATATATATATATATATATATATATATATATATATACGTGTGTTTGCATGTGTGTATCTGTGTGTATATATATATATATATATATATATACGCGTGTGTGTGTTTGTGTGTGTGTGTGTGTGTGTGTGTGTGTGTGGGTGTGTGTGTGGGTGTGTATATGTCTGTGTGTGTGTATCTGTGCTTGCACCTGTCTGAGTTTAAATAATTATTTATAGGTTTTGCTATGTCTATTCAAAACTACAGTGCTCTTAAAGTCAGTTACTCAGCATTTGCAATTGCAGTTGCACAAAACAAACACCTCAAGTACCTATAACACCCAAGTGCATTTACTTACATTGCTTTCACAGGCCTGCAGTCAGCAATAATCAACTCAAGCATTTTCTTCCATTTTGGAAACTTTGTACTCATCCACCCAGCCCCACATCCCTCTTACATTTATATTCTCATTTGGAGATTGCTGCAACTCAAAAAGCATTTTTATGAAATAAAAATGTCTTTCTTTTTCTCTGACATGCTACACCCTCAACAGTCACTTAAAATGGATGCATTTTTCCCCTCTCCCTCTTCCTTACTGTTATTCTGACAGCCATCCCAGTTTCAACATCCTGTGCTGGGTCTACCAACACTCCAATTCACCCCCCAGTCCAAGAGGAGGAACTTAAGGGCATCCTGAGGAACCTGCTTTCTTCCTTCTAGATGGGGGATTTATCTATTTCCTATTCACACCCCCATGCTCAATGACGCACATCCGAGGATAGCTCCCCTCTTTGGTCCATGCCTCATCATCAACGAATATGCCCCCACCTGAGTATGGGTGCACCCATCCCTGCCTGACACTCTGTGAGTTACATTGAGCCACTAATCAAACCCATGTCACCTGAGAGGTAGTCAAGGCTTTATCCCTCTAGGCCACCAGAAAAGAGAATAGATACATTTTGAGCCCACACCCATTGCTCCTGTATGGAATGATCAGATAAGTAAGAGGGAACAGTGACATGTACAACTGCTAAATGAGCAATGTGGGGCTGAGTAGATGAAAGTGTGTGCATGTCTGTATGTATGTCTCTCCGTAGGCAAGCATGCATGTGTGCGTGTCTTTATGTGATGTATATGTGTGTGTTTCTGTGTGCATGTCTGTCTGTGTGTTTTTATGTGTATGTACGTACGTACGTACATATGCGAGTGAGTGTGTGTGTGTGTGTGTGTGTGTGTGTGTGTGTGTGTGTGTGTGTGTGTGTGTGTGTGTGGGTGTGTGTGTGCGCGCGCATGCATCTCTTTGTCTTTGTTTGTGCCTGTGCGTGCATGTCAGTGAGTGTGTGCATGTGTGAGTGTTTGTTTGTGATTCTGAGGACTGGTTGGGTAACTCCCTCATACACACATTAGACACACTAAGACTGCAGGAATGAAACCCATGACTACTTATGAGAAGCTACCTTAACCTTCTGATATAATCTAAGCATGAACCTTCCCAACTCAATTTGTTACCACAGTTGCCAGTTTCTTAAAGACTGGAAATATAATTCCCAAATTTCAAGCTCTAAATAAACCTTCCAAAAATGAAATGCAAGCAAGGAACTTAGACCTGAAGGTTATTTACTTTAGAAAAATCAGACTTTTTACTATTATCTTGTTTAGTGGGTGTAGCAGTTAAAAGGTTCCAGACTATAGAATAAGGTTTAGACAATTGCAGGAAACAGCAAAACTGCCTGGGATGCAGGCAGCCAGATGGCTGCAACTGCAGACTTAAAGAGAATGCAAGGTTACTTACTGCACATATGTTGCACAGGCACTATACATCAGTAGGCAAGGATGATACCCTAGTTTCCAAACAGAAGTAGCTTTTATATCTGTCATTAAGAGAACACCAAGGCCACATTTTTCTCTCTTTTGAAATAGATTTTCACTTCTCAATTCAAGTTCATTTAAAGAAATGCTGTGTAACTGCAAAATCATTTGGATAAACCTTGCATGAATACCTAAGTGCCATCTTTATCAAGAATGAAAAAAAAACTAAAAGATGTTTGGATTAAACATATTTCTGAGTGTTAACCAAACAGTAGTTTGCTCATTGCTCTGCTACTTATATCTGAAGCTGAGAAAGGGGTCATTTGGGATTAGCTCACTCTTCCAAACAGAAAGGAGACCAGACTGAAAGGAAATGCCTGAGAAGCCATCAAGAACATCAGCAGCAGCAGGATTGCTTCATAAGGTACTCAGTCCTTGTGAAACATTCTCCTTCTTCCTGCACTTCACAAATACTTCAAGAAAAAACAACAGGTGCAAACAAATCTGTGTTTTCCAAGTAAGATGACATAACTTGCAAGGTTTAACTAGCTGAGATGAAGGCAAGGCCCATTTCTCAGACAAAGAGAAACCTGTACCAAGACCTGCATAAATAGTTCTGTTTCTACCATAATTTCTTGAAAATGATGCATTATGACATAGTAGAAGACTGAAAGCATGTGTGAAGAGGAACCACAGAGACATGTATTCCAGGTGAAGTAATGCTGTTTTGTTAGTCTCACTGCCTCTCACAACTGTTGTATGTGTGTAATGTAGCAGCTGAGAAAGCCTGCTGTTCCCTTCCCTCAGCTATTCCAGCTCAATTTAAGTGAACTTAGTTTTGAAGGGGAAGACTGAGAGAATACATTGTTTTTCTTTAAAAAAGGCAGTCCCAGCCTACTGAAGTTGTTTATTAAATCCAGTGTCAGGTTGTCCTATTAAACATTGCAATGCAGTGACATTGAAACAGCACCATACAAGATCATGAAATAGATGCCATTAAAAAGAGCCAATGCATCTTTGTCTGTCTTACTCATGTATTTACTATATGTTATGCAGCAGTTATTTATTTAGCTAGAGAAGACCCACAAAGCATTGACAATGCATTTTGTCAGGGTTGATATTCGAGGGGTGGACTGGTTGGGTAACTTGCTCATACACACATTAGACACACTGAGACTGCTGGAATGAAACCCATGACTACTTATGAGGCGCAAACTTAACCTTCTGATCTCTCTAAGCAACAACCCTTCTATCAACTCATTTTGCTACTCACAGAGCCCTCACTCCATTCCTCATATCGCTCTTTTAAGATGCTTGAAAACTGCTGCAGCCTGACCATGGTCAAGGCTCTCAATGCAGTTTGCCTTTTCTGTCCTTCCCATCTTCTCCCGGCACACACATGTCAACACACACACACACACATAGATACACACACAAACACACACACATGTCAAACACACACACACGCACACACGCACACACGCGCACCCACACACACACACACACACACACACACACATATACACACAGTAGACACACACGTCATGCACATACACACAATCACAGAGACACACACAAACACATAGATACATATACATACAGACACACATCATGTAAACACACACTCACACACACACACACACACGTCAATCACACACACACACACACACGCACACACATCAATCACACACACACACACACACAAACACACAAACACACACACACACACACACACACACACACACACACACACATAGACACATATATACACACAGTAGACACACACGTCATGGACATACACACAATCACAGAGACACACACAAAGAAATAGATACATACACACACAGACACACGTCATGTACACACACATCAATCTCACACACACACACACACACACACACACACACACACACACACACACACACACACACACACACACACACACACACACACCAGCAAATGCTAAGAAGTAACAACTTGAGCCACACAAGTTTGGGACTCACTACACTGCCACTTGCAAGGAAACTTGTTGTCTCCATTTCCATTTAACAAGAGAATAGTTGGTGAATTCGGCATCTGGTCTGACATTTGGCAAATCATCTTACCAATTACTTATTTTACTTAAAGAAATTCTGATCCTAAACCTTCCAGAGAGCATACATAAATTAAGAAGTTGGTTTGATTTTATTTTTGCAATAAGTGGCATTTGAACTTGATGTCAAAGTCTACTGTACCTGGTCCTGGGATGCATGGCTGAATAGGGCATAATGTGTCACTGAGTGCATTATTATGGCCTCTGCATTCATAAATTATTTAACTCTAATTACTATCCTCCCAACACAAAATAAGACTACCTAGAAAGACCATTACATGCCTCCAAAACAACTTTTCACTTCTCACAAATAATGTCTACAAAGTAACTGGTCCTTGTCCAGGATGACCCTTTATACTTTGCTCAATGAGTCCATTTTTTGATGGTAAGAATTAGGCAAAATAGACTTCAGATATGTATATATCAGTTTTATGATTACATACAACATTGTAGGAGATGGTAAATCACCATTTTCTGCACCTTTGTGTGATCACACATATGAGTAACAGATAAGTAAACAGTAAAAGCAGACTAAAAAAACAGAACCTCCTAACACAAGAACACTCCCAACAACCAAAATGCTACCTTTCACATACAGGTCCCCTCTTACAATGAAAAATATAAAACCCAGAAAAATAAATAAATAAATAAATAAAACAATCAATAAAATGGGACTTTGCCCTAAACATAGCTCCTGTTTCATTTGCTTTAGATTGGAAATAAATATATCTAGATAGATAGATATAGATAGATAGATAGATAGATAGATAGATAGATAGATAGATGGCCAGTGGAAGTGGTTGACCCTGTAGTTGATACGCTGCTGTGGGTGCCATTGGATTCTGGACTCCCTTCATGATGCCTTTCCATGCAGTTTGGTCCATGGCAATGTATATGGCCTCCTATAGGTTGAGAAACCAGCTTCTCAGGTCCTCTTCAACCTGTTTAGCCCATGTCTTCTTTAGTGCAGATTTGTGAACTCTCCAGTTCGCAGGGCACTGTCTCCATAATAGTCTGTAAGGTAAGCAGCAGATATCAGTGCTATGCAAGGACTTGACTGTGACTCCAATCATTGCCTCGTCTGTACCATGGTGCACCTTTGCTTACACTGTGCAAACTGCAATTCACCTCCACCACCCAGGCTAGACTGGAAGCAACTGATGGCCCCCTCCTACAAACAGGAATTCCAGATCGCATTGTCAAACTGGTTCGCAGCACTGGCCCAAAGGGAGGACACGGATGAGGCAAAAAAGAAGATATCAAACTCCATCATGGAATCGCTATGCCCACCCATCTGCTGCCAAATGGGGCCATGAATATCTGATGAGTGCCTGGATCTTTTAGCCAACAGAAGCAGGCAAAGCTGGTCAACTATGAACAATACCAGCAGCTCAACTTTGAAGTTCGCCAGAGTCTGAAAGCAGAAAGGGAAGCATATTGGAGCCAGTTAGCAGCCGACCTTGAGGAGGCAGCATCCAGACATGAGCACCATACCCTGTACAGCACCCTCAAATGACTGAATGTGAAGGCAAAACCCACCGGCTACATCAAAAAAGTAGACCGGACATTCTTACGCTCACCTTGTGAATGCCCAAAACATTGGAAGGAATTCGTTCAAGAGCTTTACAGCATGACCGACCTCATGGACCAATTGTCAACCCTCCATCCATCAATCTCCATAAGGCCTCAATGACTGATGCAAAGCCAACAGTCGAAGAGGGGAAATTAGCTCTCAGAACACTGAGAAATGGAAAAGCACCAAGAGTAGATCAGGTCACTGTGGAAGCAATCAAGGCTGGAAACGATATCCTTCTCCATCAACTCCAAGCACTGATCGAGCAGTTATGGGTTGCAGAACAGATACTATCAACATGGAAGAATGCCATCATCATACCCATCCACAAGAAGGGGGACAAAAGGGAATGTAAGAACTACAGCAGCATCAGTCTGCTCTCCATCATCAGCAAAGTCTTTAATCTCCTTTATGGACTGGAAAAGTGGATCCTCCTCAAGCCAGACATGAACAATCTTGAAGTTTTCCAAATGTGATGCCTGCATCAAATCTTGGGACTCTTGCTTCATGACCACATTAGAAATGAGAATATCTGCAACAAATGTGATCAGAAGCCAATGATTAGCAAATAGATCTAGAACAGGAGGCTGTGATGGTTTGGATAACATGTGCAGGATGAACACCTGCAGCATGGAGTTACAGTAGTCACATTTTTCAAAGATCAGTGGGTCACCTAGCTTACCTGCCTCAGTTACTCCTGTTACTCACCCAAATTCTATAGTGATGATAATTCTCTGCTGTCCATTCTGCAGTTAAATCACCAGTACTTTTCATGTGTTGATTTCCCTTCTCTGTAACCCTTCTAAAATACCCTTCCCTGCATTTGATGTCTATATCCAGACTGAATATTAATCACCTGTGACATAGACTCTTAAGGTCTGGGTGCACTATCTCTCCAAGCAAGCCACTCCTCTGAAATGCATGCCTGTTGAAATTCTGAAGACCACAATTTGATTCTTAGCAGAACTAAAAGTGCAACTGCAAAAAACTCTACACCAAGTCCAGAAAAGCAGTATCTCTAGCTGTCATCCTACCATTTCTAACTTGAGATGCTACAATTTCCCAGACTTTGCAAAAATGTCTATGGAACTTTCTTGAACTTTTAGGTCCTCTAGCAGCCGTGCACCATCATTTGTAAATAACATAAATTCTACATATGTGCATTTTTACTTCTTCGTCTAAATTACTGTGTCCTTGATATACTTTGTCTTTCTGCACAACTTCTATCTATAAGACAGGTACTGCTGGCAACAATTTTTGCTACTCCTAGGTAGGCCACCTTTCACAAGTACTTAAATAGATTTACTTGTACAAACAGTAACTACAAAAAGGACAGTCAGGATAATCCAAAAAATATATCCAAAACTGTATTTGCTGGTCTCTAGCGCCTCGGCTCTAAAGCCTTTACAGAGTATAGTTCTTTACACAAGTACACACATTTAAATACATTTAAAAATCAATTAAATCATTAAAGATAATAAAATAATTGCAAGAAATTAAATTCAATTAAATTACATATCTCCAGTTACAATTATTGCAATCATTGTTTAAGCATTTAGGAAATAAAGTTTCAAACTTTAATACAAATATTAGCTCTTGTCTCAAAAGAAAAATTTTAATATCATAAATTTCAAAAGGTTTAGGAATTACTTGTTCCAATATTGTAACTTGCAGACCTAATATTTCTCCATTATGGAAATTCTTAAAGTGAACAGCTACTGGGCTTTCTATTCTACTCTTCTTAATGCCCCTAATATGTTCTTTCACTTGTGTAGCAAAAGGCCTTTTAGTCTCTCACATATAAAATTTATCACATGGGCACTTTAAAGCATAAATTACCCCTCCAATTTCACAGCTATAGGTGCCCTGTGTTTAAAAATAATAAGTATTATTATTAGAAAGAAAAAAGTGAAAATATTCTTATGTGAGGCCGCATACCCCTAATTATTACAACTTTCTCCAAGGTAACAACAAAACTTTGGATGTTATAAAAGGTATACTCAGGTGTTAGTTTGCTTAACTGCACTTATCTAGTCATGAAAATAAAAATAGCCTCAGGACTCTGGCATCTCATGTCCAGCCTCTTGTTTTGATGCCACTCAGTGCATGGAGAGAATGGAGTATACAGAAGGGAGAGAAGGCATCTTGTTCAAGACAAACACATCTAAGCAGCAATAAGAAATAAAACAAAATGCAAAACACAAATGTACTGCCATACAATTAGCTTGTGAAAATACAGAGTTGTAGAAGAGAGACTATTTTAGAAATGTTTCAGTAGACAAACGTTAGTTCAGCTTGGAATAATAGAACAATCTAGAAAAGAGAAATGGCATCTTGTTTAATCCACCCTATGTATTTCAATCGAATTATCTGACCACCAGATATATACAGATTGAATTATTCATAGTGTATATAAAGACTGAAATAGTTACATTTCTGTTTTTATGAATTGTACCAGGCCTTGTGATATACAGAAAGTCCTGGTCATGCCAATGTAGATGTAATGCTAATTATACATATATTTTAGTAAACTGATGCATGCCCACATTACAGATATCTTACAGATTATTTTAATAAAAAGGGGAATGTGGTTTAAGGACGTAACTTTTTAAAAGATTTGTAGGTAAAGGGAAGAGCACTTCATGGGTATCTCCTTTATTTGATTATTATAGTAAAAATCTCATGAAGGTTAATAACACATTCCAAGTATTTGTATAATTTGTGAGCATTCTGAAATATTGCAGATGTTAACACATTGTATGTGTTTTTCTTTGCAGACAGACATATCTGTGGGTGATTTTCCTATAGTATAGCACTATACATAAAATGTCAACATTGCACCAGTAGTGACAGTGTGTTATGCATCGTAAGATAAAATTTGTTTATTTAATGAAAGTAAACATGTGACATACATCTGAATGTAGCTAAGTAGATACTCTCATAAAGTCTGAAGGCGGAAAATATTTATGATTTATACAAACACAAACAAACCACCAAAATGATTTCTACCTTACTTATTATGAAATGTAGAAAATCAGGATTCTGAAAACAGGTGTTCACTGTGCTATTTTGTATTGGTTTGTAAATATCTTCAACTACTGTGCAGGCCAGCAATCACACACCCTCAAACTATAGCATGCCTGAGAATTGACAAGTATGTTTTATGACTCATGGCCAATGTTTCTTAAAGCTCTTGATTCAGATGTATTGGTACAAAATATATAAGTAGAAAGACTTGGATATATACATATACTAACACCTATTGCACTGGCAGTTTAGAGCAGATAGTAGCTATCATCTACTAATAAGTTTCATCCTATACTCCTGGGTTTGACTCCCTTGGTCTCCAGTTGCAAATTGCTGAACCAGATAGTCCTCCAAAACTACCCCGAAACAGACATTTACTTCTGGTGAGTTTACACATTTAACAAATAAAACTGTATTGCATACATCAGAAAGTGTTATGCTTTTGTTGGTGTTGTTGTATCTTTTGGCTTTTCCCGGTTAGGGGTCGCCACAGCGGAAGTCCGGTCCGCTTATGATTGGCAGTAGATTTTTACGTACCGAGTTGCCAGCCCTGACGCACAACCTTCAACGAAGATACGCCCATTCACGCATGTCTCCACACATTGTGTATATCATTTTATTTTACTTTACTGTAGATTTCTTTACTGTTTTTATTAATGACCTCTATAAAGCCATCCCAGATGCCACCTGCATTCAATATGCTGACGATTCGACGTTAGTCTGTTCTGATTCATCCCCAGTTAATTTATTATCAAAAACCCAATCATGCTTTACAGCAGTTGAAAATTGGTTACTGGGACATCGACTTATTCTGAATCCAAATAAAACCAAACTGTTAATCTTCTACCCCACTCACAAGATCATACCCACACCCTTCCATATCCAATCCAAAAATGGGACAATCATCTCCCCTGACTCCCACACTAAACTTCTGGGAGTGACCATTGACAATAAACTTAAATTTGATATCCATATTAATCAAACTGTTAAAACCGTAAACAAAAAACTTGGGTCGCTCTATCGAATAAAATCCTTTCTTACCCCAATAGCAAAAATAGCCACTGCCCGCTCCCATCTCCTCTCCACCCTCTTATATGCTTCCCCTATTTTCACAAATCTTAACACTACTGAATTAAACAAACTTACATGTTGTTATAATCATATTGCAAGATTTGCAACTGGCACACCCTATAGAACCCATCATTGTACCAACCTACAAGGCCTGGGTTGGATCGAATTCCCCAACCTTCTACAGCAGAGCCAACTCATAGTAGCATTTAAAATTCTTAAACAATCTGACAAAACCCCTGCACTGATAAACTTAATCAAACCTTACAACAATCTCAATAGTTTACGCTCCTCAAACAAACTACTAGCTCAAACGGTAAAATCCAACAACTCAGGGGGTGATGCTCTCTTTGCCAGTGCAATAGGAAAAATCTGGAACTCCCTTCCATCCAGCCTCACCACCATTTCCTCCATAAAACTCTTCAAAAAGAGACTAAATCACCACCTTCAGATACACTGGCTATGCCAATGTATAAGCCCAGTCTGACTTCAACTAAACAAGATTTTTCCTCCTCCCTTTAGGACCAATGACGGTACCACTACCATTTCTCTCTTCTGTTTTCCCTCTTATTCCCTTTCTATATAATTCCCTAGTCTTATTATCCTATTTAATTCCTGCTACTACTATCCGAAAGGTCTACCTAAAATTGAAAAAGTCTGTTATACTATGAGTTTTTGTGTTCTTTTTTTTTGAATATTTTTTTTTTCTTTACATGTCTTGAGCAATGAGTAGAAATATTCTAAAATGTCTCCTATTCTTGTGCAAAATACTTAAGTGAACATACTGTATTATATCAACATAGTGTATTCTTATTTGCTTATACGTGGAGCTTTTCTCCCCGGGCCTCCGCTGAAAATGGACATGTATCCAGTCGGACTCTCCCGGTTAACAAATGTAAAATAAATAAATAAATAAATAAATAAATTTTAAGAAACGAGTAGAGGCAAAAACACAGTCCAAGCACAAGACGTTTAATTCAGTTTCCAGTATCGGAAAGAAACACAGAATGAACTTAAGCGCTTTTCGTCAGCGTTGTATGCTGACTTCTTCAGAAAGTAATACAATCAATTAACCAACTAGTCTTTATATAAACAATCAATTAAAAACTCCTAAGCACGTGACTAGGAGAGACAATCCTTTACTAATATTAAAAATGATAAACTAAGAAATAAAATTAAAATTAGAAAGTTTAAAAAGCTTGAAATTCGAGACACATTGAACTCCATGGGTTTCAGACAATTACGATATAGTGAGATTGGGTGGTTACACTAATTGTTTTAAGACTACACTACGTGTATTACTAAACAAAGATTTAAAACGGAAAAAATTTTTTACTTAACTCTCCATGATAAATCAGGTCTTGCCATGTGAGGAAAAGATGTTCACCTCTTAAGGCTGTTCAGTTTAAGTACACTAGAGATGGAACAAGTGTCGTTAAGACCAGGATAGTTGTAGGCATTAAGTCTCACTTGCCACTTTAGTTCCAACTCTTCAAGTTTTAATGGTCTTGGACCCCCTCTACAATCAATGTTTACTTGATCTATAGCCATAAAATTAAAATTGTGATTTTGATGACCAGAGTTATGTTTAGCTAATGCATTTTCGAGTTTGCATTTCTTAATTGCATATAAATGCTCGTACACTCTGTCCCTAAGTCTTCTTTCTGTTTTTCCTATGTAGAAGGCTGGGCAGAGTGTACATTTAGCTAGATATATAATAAAAGTAGAATTACAATTGTATCTATTGTTCAATTTGTAAACCTTACCATTTATAGAAAAACAATTAATCTCCTGCATATGTCTACAATAATTACAGTTGTAGCACTTAAACATCCCTGGGTTACGAGTTGTAGGGGTGTCTTTATGTTCCAATAAGGCTTTAAGATTTTTACCTCTCCTGTAGACCACCTTGGGACGTTCACCTAACTTACTTAAAATAGGCGGGTGCCATTTAAACAAACCCCAATTTGTCTCCAAAATATTAACACAGAAATAGCTATCCTTACTAAAAGTAGTTATAAAGCTTGCTGTGTTTTTATGATTTAAAGGCGAAGCCGTGTGGCAAGCTTCTTCTGGTGTACTGGCACAATCAACTCCTATAATAATAAGGGAAGATGGAGAAGAAGGAACATCTTTGACTGACAATAACGGACAATAGATACTGTTTCTTCTCTTCTCCATAACTTCATGTATTAATGTATCTAAAAATGGTTCTGGGTAACCTCAATGTTTAAACATACTCTTGAGAGTAGAACACTCTTCCTGGAAATCGTGGTCCAAGCTGACCATCCTGGCTGCCCTAACCAGTTGGCCCTTGACCACCGATTTTTTCTGATGGTGTGGGTGACTACTTGAAAAATGAAGGAAGGTGTTTGAGTATGTGTTCTTTTGAAATATCTTAGCTGTAAAACAATTCATGAGGTGGTTTTTGCTTAACAAAACATCGAGGTATGCTATATTTTCAGTGTCAAAGGTTGACATAAAAGTTAGGAAATTAGTAGTGGTGTTAATATAATGTAGAACCAATTTGCTGATGTCTTCATCTCCATTTATGAGGATAAAGATATCGTCCAGGAATCTGGTGTAAAAAATAAACCTATCAAGGAACTCATTGTTTTTAAAAATGTACTCAGATTCCCAGTAAGCCATTACCAAGTTGGCTATATTTCCACCACAAGGTGACCCCATGGCTACCCCAACCTTCTGCAAGAAAAACTCATTCTGAAAGGTGAAAAAATTGTTGGAAAGCACTAAGTCACTTAACTCTGTCACAAGATGGATTTCTCTACTAGATACATTGTGTTTCTGTAGCATAAGAGCCACCCACTCAAGTGCTATATCCTGTGGAATACAAGTATATAGGTCCCTTACGTCTATTGTTAAAAAGTTATAATGAGGGTTGTACTCTAGTTCTTTTATCTTAGTGAGGAATGACCACTAGTCTTTACAGATTTGTGTTTCTTTCACTACAATTTTCTGAAGTATGGTGTCAACAACCTTTGCACACGAGTACGTAGGTGACCCTCTACTGTCGACCAATGGTCTAAAAGGTGGATTCTCTACACATTTATGTATTTTTGGGATTCCAAAAATACATGGATATCTAGGAAACGTAGTAGTAAGGTAGTTGAAAGTCTTCTGGTCAATCCTACATTCAATATACAAGTCCTCAATACAATCTCTAATGAGCATGTAAGCCGTGTTGACTTCTGATCTTGAACTAGGAATATATGTTTCAGATTTAAGTAACACATACATATGTTTATGGTAATCGAGAGTACTAAACACCACCAACCTTCCTCCTTTATCAGGTTTACAAAATCGAAGGTTTTGCATTTTGAAAAAATGCAAGTACTCCTGTTTCATCTTATTCACATTAGACACGTTATTACGTGTCCTTACAGCCAAATTGGCGTGTCTAATGTCTAACTCGCAGCTTTTCTCAAATTGATCTAATACTGGGTGTAGCGGTGGGTTATAAGTACTAGGTGTGTTTAATCTATCACATACCATATGTGTTAAATCATTACTAAACAATAAATTAAAGTTTAGTTTTCTAGTATATAATTTAATGTCTAAAACAAAATCAACCATGTTAAATGGTCTAGTAGGGACAAACATCAGACCTTTAGATAGAAACTCAACCATATCAGTTTCAAATTTAGTAGTACTGAAGTTATATACACAGAAGTCCCCAGTCTTATTAAAAGTTATAAAAGTCCAAAATACAAAGGTCGTTGCTCTGCCAAAACCCAGCAAACGTATAGAACAACCCAAAATAAAGCAAAATAACGTAGCTGGATACTGCTGACGAAGTAAAACACAGTTTATTGCCACAGAACAAACAATTCGATATGAGCACTTTCGGGCAGTTGCCCTTCATCAGATAAAAATTCCTACAGTTAAAAACTCCTTTTAAAAAACACAATATCCAATCAAAATTCAGTAAAAAACCCGCCTTTTACAAAGTGTAGGCTTAAGGGGGACAACATCATTTAGCCCTGGATCCCTATGTGCTGTTAACTCCAGGATCCATCTAGATTCAGCTAGCTCAGTATTTAATTTAATATCACCCCCCCTATGGGTCAACTTTAAATTAACAATGGCTCTAAAATTAAATTTATGTGTAGGGTGGTCCCTAACATGCCTATATAGGGCATTGTGTTCATCTTTATTCCTTATATTAGACATATGCTGAAGAATTCTAACCTTCAGCATTTGATTAGTCTTTCCAACATAAAAACTCGAACACGAGCAGCACTCTGCTATGTAAACTACATCTGTGGTCCTACAAGTCACCCTGCCCCTAAACAAAAACAACTTACCATTAGTAGGGTGTCTAAACTCTACCCCTTTTTTTTTTTTTTCCCTTTTTTAATGAGTCCACAAGCCTTGCAAGAACCACATGGAGTGGTCCCCGCTGTTCCTTTAGACCTCACACACGCGGTCAGCTTCCTTTCCTTACACAACATGTCCTTTAAATTCCTATTTCTCTTATAAATAAACTGAGGACGAACTCCCACCATTTCTCTCAAACCTTCATCACTGGCAATTATATTCCAATATTTGTGGACTCATTAAAAAAGGGGTAGAGTCTAGACACCCTACTAATGGTAAGTTGTTTTTGTTTAGGGGTAGGGCGACTTGTAGGACCACAGATGTAGTTTACATAGCAGAGTGCTGCTCGTGTTCGAGTTTTTATGTTGGAAAGACTAATCAAATGCTGAAGGCTAGAATTCTTCAGCATATGTCTAATATAAGGAATAAAGATGAACACAATGCCCTATATAGGCATGTTAGGGACCACCCTACACATAAATTTAATTTTAGAGCCATTGTTAATTTAAAGTTGACCCATGGGGGGGGTGATATTAAATTAAATACTGAGCTAGCTGAATCTAGATGGATCCTGGAGTTAACAGCACATAGGGATCCAGGGCTAAATGATGTTGTCCCCCTTAAGCCTACACTTTGTAAAAGGTGGGTTTTTTACTGAATTTTGATTGGATATTGTGTTTTTTAAAAGGAGTTTTTAACTGTAGGAAGTTTTATCTGATGAAGGGCAACTGCCCGAAAGCGCTCATATCGAATTGTTTGTTCTGTGGCAATAAACTGTGTTTTACTTCGTCAGCAGTATCCAGCTACGTTATTTTGCTTTATTAAAAGTTATGTCAACCTGTTGGGAGACTAGAAGGGAATCAGCATTGTAAGGATTACAATCGTCAAGTCCCAATGTATTGAGAAACTCACAATCACTTGTTACTAAATCAGAAATAGCATTAACACTGGGAAAGAAATCACAGTTTAAGTTATTCCTTAGTGTCAGTTCCTGATCGTCTGCCTGTTTCCCCTCCATTTTCCTTTTGGCTGGGGTTGTTGATAGTTTTTTTATTTTGGGTCTGGCCCCCCTTTTTAACAATAGACATAAGGGACCTATATACTTGTATTCCACAGGATATAGCACTTGAGTGGGTGGCTCTTATGCTACAGAAACGCAATGTATCTAGTAGAGAAATCCATCTTGTGATGGAGTTAAGTGACTTAGTGCTTTCCAACAATTTTTCCACCTTTCAGAATGAGTTTTTCTTGCAGAAGGTTGGGGTAGCCATGGGGTCACCTTGTGGTGGAAATATAGCCAACTTGGTAATGGCTTACTGCGAATCTGAGTACATTTTTAAAAGCAATGAGTTCCTTGATAGGTTTATTTTTTACACCAGATTCCTGGACGAAATATTTATCCTCATAAATGGAGATGAAGACATCAGCAAATTGGTTCTACATTATATTAACACCACTACTAATTTCCTAACTTTTACGTCAACCTTTGACACTGAAAATATAGCATACCTTGATGTTTTGTTAAGCAAAAAACACCTCATGAATTGTTTTACAGCTAAGATATTTCGAAAGAAAACATACTCAAACACCTTCCTTCATTTTTCAAGTAGTCACCCACACCATCAGAAAAAATCGGTGGTCAAGGGCCAACTGGTTAGGGCAGCCAGGATGGTCAGCTTGGACCATGATTTCCAGGAAGAGTGTTCTACTCTCAAGAGTATGTTTAAACATCGAGGTTACCCAAAACCATTTTTAGATACATTAATACATGAAGTTATGGAGAAGAGAAGAAACAGTATCTATTGTCCGTTATTGTCAGTCAAAGATGTTCCGTCTTCTCCATCTCCCCTTATTATTATAGGGGTTGATTGTGCCAGTACACCAGAAGAAGCTTGCCAAACAGCCTTTAAATCATAAAAACACAGCAAGCTTTATAACTACTTTTAGTAAGGATAGCTATTTCTGTGTTAATATTTTGGAGAAAAATTGGGGTTTGTTTAAATGGCACCCGTCTATTTTAAGTAAGTTAGGTGAACGTCCCAAGGTGGTCTTCAGGAGAGGTAAAAATCTTAAAGCCTTATTGGAACAAAAAGACACCCCTACAACTCATAACCCAGGGATGTTTAAGTGCTACAACTGTAATTATTGTAGACATATGCAGGAGATTGTTTTTCTATAAATGGTAAGGTTTACAAATTGAACAAGAGATACAATTGTAATTCTACTTTTATTATATATCTAGCTAAATGTACACTCTGCCCAGCCTTCTACATAGGAAAAACAGAAAGAAGACTTAGGGACAGAGTGTACAAGCATTTATATGCAATTAAGAAATGCAAACTCGAAAACGCGTTAGCTAAACATAACTCTGGTCATCAAAATCACAATTTTAATTTTATGGCTATAGATCAAGTAAACATTGATTGTAGAGGGGGTCCGAGACCATTAAAACTTGAAGAGTTGGAACTAAAGTGGCAAGTGAGACTTAATGCCTACAACTATCCTGGTCTTAACGACACTTGTTCCATCTCTAGTGTACTTAAACTGAACAGCCTTAAGAGGTGAACATCTTTTCCTCACATGGCAAGACTTGATTTATCATGGAGAGTTAAGTAAAAAATGTTTTCCGTTTTATATTTTTGTTTAGTAATACACGTAGTGTAGTCTTAAAACAATTAGTGTAACCACCCAATTTCACTATATTGTAATTGTCTGAAACCCATGGAGTTCAATGTGTCTCGAATTTCAAGCTTTTTAAACTTTCTAATTTTAATTTTATTTCTTAGTTTATCATTTTTAATATTAGTAAAGGATTGTCTCTCCTAGTCACGTGCTTAGGAGTTTTTAATTGATTGTTTATATAAAGACTAGTTGGTTAATTGATTGTATTACTTTCTGAAGAAGTCAGCGTACAATGCTGACGAAAAGCGCTTAAGTTCATTCTGTGTTTCTTTCCGATAGTGGAAAGTGAATTAAACGTCTTGTGCCTGGACTGTGTTTATGCCTCTACTCATTTCTTTAGTTTTTACCAGTTTTGTGTTGAACATTTCTTTATCACTTTATTTTGTTATAGACCAGGTACATTTAAAATATATCACCCACTGAAAGCACTATACAACACCTTTAGCATCATTCAAAACAGAAATCTAGCCATAACGTTTTATAAAATGAATGGTTTCACATCATTTAGATGCTGATTTCTTAGTGCTTCATTCACTTTCTTTCTACTTTTATAATAAGCTGTTCAGTAAAACAGGACTTTTTAAAACACTATATAACAATCACAGTGTAATCTAAAGTCACATAATCATCTTCCAGGCTGAAGTCCCATATGGATGCCTTTGCTGTTATCATATTAGCTTAACGTTGAAGCAGAAGGTTTGATATTTCAAAGCACAGTTGCAATAAATAATGGGAAATTCTTTAAAGAGAATACCACAGCTGGTCAACAGCAGCACATCATGCCATTAATGAATCCATTCTGGTAAAATCTATCATGTGACACTTGTAATGACAGCCTCTGAGACGGAATGCAAACATATGGGCCCCTCTTCTGCTGTCAGTGACCTTTGCTTCCTTAGAGTTATCCATTTCCCGAAGTTTGTTAACAGACCTTTGTTGCAGCTCAGGTAAGAATACTAAAGTGATGTAGCTACAACACAAGTCTTAAATTCAGACTGTAGAACATTTTTTGTTCTTTGGCATAACAAAGCAGCACTCCATGATGAGATGATGAATATTTATACTGTGTTGTATGGTTGTGTGCAACTGTCTAAACAAGGCCCAATATGTAATTTAAATTTCTTTATAATACGAAAGGTTAATCTACCGATTTTATAGTTGTTTATGTTTAAATACACAAACAGTACACATGTGACCATATTAAGAGAAATTGGCATTTTTTTTAATCAGGAAGGACTAATACTGGTTTGTCCTTTTCTTTCTCTGTCAGCGAGGCATGGTTTAGCTGGATTTATCTGTTTTTCAGTAAAACTCACACATCTGACTAATATATTATCAGTGCAATTTTAGGATAAGAGTCAGATGGCTACTGAAGAACTTTTGGAAAAGGAAATGGTAATCTCATTTTAGCATTTTTTTGTGACCTACTTAGAACCAATTTTATAACAAAAGAAATCTTAGAAGAAAAGAGGTTAGCAGTTGGTCATAGCTGATTTGTAGGTATCTGGTTTTACAGTCTCAGTTTTACACAGACCCCCCCCAAAAGATGTTCTCATTGTCATAGTGGGAGAACATATACATTATATTTTAACGTGATTAAACAATATTATCGACATCACATTTTTGAGAAAGATCCTTAGTAATGCCCATATCAGAATGTTTGCAGTACAAGCAGTTGTAGGTAAACCCTTACAATGTGTTTATTCATTTATTTTTATTTGTGAATAATAGAATTATAAGAAAAAATGTGTTAATCAATAGGGAAAACACACTCAGCAGATCTCTAAACTCAGCTGTCAGCAAGACAACGTGGTCCCACAAGACTAATGCCATGATGTATGTGTGAGAACAACAGAAGCTTTCTCTTTCTGTTGCTATCGTCAGGGTCTCATCTACGAAAATTGCATATCTCATGCAACACCCCCTGAAACACAGGCTTGTATAACAAAGTATCACATGGTACCCTATCAGCTGACTGCCATTACATTCTCAACATTCTTACTGAGTGGTGCATTCTGTTGTTCTCAAAACACACAGAGCACACCATTATGATCAACATCAAACAATTAAACATTAAACCAGCAATATTGCATTTGCTAAATATGGGGTACACAGTAAATTAATTACTATGTATCTTCTCTCAGGATGAAGTTCAAAATGTATGTCAGCGCTTACTGAACTCATAGTTCTACTGCACAGAAATGCAAACTGGAAAAGCAAAAATGATTTTTATTTATTTGTTTACTTATTTATACATAGTGCATCCAGCAGGAAGTTGTAATTTTTAATTTATTGGAGTTCCCAGTTAATTCATCTGTGACCTGTTCATATTCAGAAAGGAGGCTGAGGTGATATACTCAATTTTGGCTTAAGTAACAATATAGACAAGTGAGAAAATGTGAAAACGCACATAAAACAGCAGACTAAAGTAAATGTGGTAGCTTCTTAAATTATCAGGTGATAAAGAGAAATGTTGCAAGGATAAACCATTTCTCTAATCCTATGTACAAAAACAATGCTCACTGATCTTTGCTGCAGAAATAGGTGGAGATCAGGGATTGGTAAGGACTAATTCAGCTGAGAGATAACATTACTCCTGTGATTTCAGGGGAGTAATTGCATCATGCTGTTGTTAAACAGGGTCAGCAGAGCAGCTTTCCTTACCTATTGCACAAACATATAAAAGCTCAAAGCTCAAATCTTGTGATCTTCTGTTATATCCTTTATGACAATAAGAAAGTTACGTAACTACTTCACTTATACTGGGTTGACATGGAGACTGGGTACCTAGCTATTACCTTGATAATAAATATCTGTAAACAAGAGAATGTTTAGGGAACATCAGCGTGCAGATGATCCTGGTGATGGTAGATGACATGATTTTCTTTTAATAGAAAGAATTCCTAAAGAAATATCAAGTTCTTTATTAAATACAAAATGTACTTCTTACAACAGAGGGCAGCTGTCAATTTCAGTGGACAGATGTGCTTTAAATAGGGATACTGCATGACCTGATGGGTTCAGTAAATTTCCTCTTCATCTGTGTTGAACATTTCTACTGCTACCTCTCACATACATTAATCAAAAGATGGCTCTGAAAAATCCCATTACATTTTAATTTGCAATTGTGTTTTAGACACAGTCAAACCCTGCAATTAGTGAGGGGAATAGCATCTGCTTATGGAGTGATTCACAATGCATTTCCTCTTTTGCATTTTAATTTTTCATATTGTTAGCTCCCTATTGTGGCAATAACCACACATGTAACACATTTAACAGTTAAAATAAGGTAGGATGGTAACAAGAGATGCAGTGAGAAAGAGTGCCCAAGGATTAGCGCTGCTTTCTTGTACCTTAACATTTAAACGTACCACTTTTTATGTTCAATCGCTGGATTTAATAAAGAAGCACAAGAAAAAAGGCACCCCAAGTTTTACTGACTTTGTTGTAGGACCTGTAATTTCTGAAATGTCAAAAACGTTCAGTCCACTATTGTCCTCAGAAGTGGACTGAAGTGTATGCATTAACAATAAGGTATATGGAAGTATGCAAGGCACTATTCTCTATCCAGGGATGCTATGAAGCATGATCATAGGATCATAGAAGGTTACTAGTCTAATGGCCCTGGGGCCCTTACAAGCCTAGCCAAGAGTTTATCCCCTAAAAAGAAACCTCGTTCAGCACCTGTTGCCCTTGTCAGTGAGGGACACAGGTGGAACCCCTCGGACAAATTTGAGGTTTCCCATCCACTCATCAAGGCTTCACTTGAAGAGGGTCAGAGAGGTACTCTGTTTGACGTGTATGGGAAACCTATTCCAGAGATGGGGCAGCCTCTGGCAGACAAACCTGTCTCTCCAGCAGGTTTTGTAGATGTCGCATATTAGATTTAGGCCTTTCAACTAGGTAATGTTTAAGGAGTTAGACCTACAAATATGGAGCATCTCTAGTAGGGCAGGGTCCAAGATTGCCTTGTAGGTGAGATACAGATCACCTCTATATGATACCGAGTAGAGTGATAGAGATTTTAACCTGTCCACATAGGACAGGTGTTGGAGGCCATAGATTCTCTTTGTGAGGTATTTCTATGGCTTTTCCAGATGGTGCAGGTGTTTGGAGAGGTACATACCAAATGGGGCATTATACTGAATTACTGGCCTAATGAGGGAGGAGTATAGTGTGGTAATGACCTCTTTTTTTTCTGGATGCAATCCCTTTACTTATGAGATGAACCAAGTAAAAGGCTTTTCTGGCCACTGCTGCTACATGATGGTCAAATGTGAATTTGTTGTTAACCTGAGTACTCAGTTCTCTCACCACAGGTTGTATGTTTAGGGGGTTGCCGTTGATGTAGTAATCAGTAGGAGTTGTGTTTTTGCCAAATGGTATGATGCTACTTTTTTTTTGCATTCACCTTGAGGCCATGACTTTGGCACTAGGCATTTGTTGCTGTGAGACCCTCTTGTGGTATGTTAACATAATTTGGGGAGTCAGTGACTGCACCCAACTTATAGTCCTCCACAAACTTGGTCAGCCACAGGCCTTTAGGTCCTGTTGGTGAACCAGTTGGCCAACGACATGATGAGATAGGGATTTATGCCCAGTTATGTTATCTTTTCTATGATGTCTGAGTGGGGGATTTTGTCAAAGGCCTTGGCCAAGTCAAGGTCAGCTGTAAGTACTGACTTTCCCTCATCCAGGGCCTTGGTGACAGTCTCAAAGAAGTCAACCAGGATGAACAAGTAAGATCTGCCCTTGACAAATCTGAAATGGTGGGGTGAAGTGTTTGGAGATTGCTATGTCGTTGTTTATGAGATCCATAATAATATGTTCTATGGCTTTACAGATCAGACTTGTCAAGCTAATGGAGCGATAGTTTCCAGGGTCAATAGTGGCACCATCTTTGTGCAAAGGAATGACAATGGTAGTTCTCTAGTCTGCTGGAATTAAGCTGGTACTTAGGCTGTGGTTAAATAGGATGCTCAAAGGCGAAGCTAGTTCTTGCTCGGGATGGTGCAGAATAAAGCCTGGGATACTAACAGGTCCCATGGCAGCTGTGTTCTTTGCCTTGGATAGGGCCTTTAACACTAGATCTACAGAGATGTGAGGTACGGGACAAGTATCGGGATGTTGAAAGGGGGGTGAAGTTTGCGCTGAACCTATCTGCTAGCAAGTTGGCTAAGTCAAAAGGATCGGTATAAGTGATACCGTTAAATACTAATTTGGAACAAACCTGGGCTTTGCCATGGAGGTTCCTGACATAACTAAAGAAGGCTTTGTGGTTTCACTTTGTTTCAGAGGCGAGTTTTGATTGGCTTTGGAGGTTTTCACTAGTGATCTAATTTGCTTGTTGAGGATAAGGAGGCAGTTTTCCCAATTTGGAATTTGTTTCTTTTTACCCTTGGACAACAGTTTCTTCCTTTTGTTGTAAAGCCTGCTGATAGAGCATGTCCACCAGAGCGTTTGTGTTTCCTTGAGGAGCAGATTTTAGTTCTGTTGGGTATGGCTGAGCCCATGCAGTTGTACAGGTGCTTGTATACTGCATTGGTGTACTGTTCAGTATAGGGGGGGGTGGTGATGTGAAGCTACTGATACCCTCCCTTAGGACGTTGTAATGAGTCTGAAGGACAGGCATCTAACAGCCACTAAGCATGTGGTAATTCTATAACATGAGTGCATAAGTATATGTTTATATACACATACACACACACACACACACACACACACACACACACACACTCACACACGCATGCAAACACGCACACATACACACACACACACACACACACACACACACACACACACACACACACACACACACACACACACACACACACACATCTATATCTATGGAATTACTTATCTTAGTCAACAAAACAACAATGTCTGTGACAAGAACATCAACCACAAAAGGTCAACATGATAAATGTTGGTAAACAACTGCACATGCATGAGGAAAATGCTCACTACATGCAAACAAAAAAAGAAATAACATAATTTTTTTGTAGGGGGCTAACTCCAAGACTGCATAATCCCTGAGGAAAGAGAATGATCCCCAACTCCTGCCAAGCTGACAGATAGAATCTGTACATGCATTGAAGCATCAAAGGGTCAGCATTGCAGGGTATGTGTCATCTGCTTTAGAGACTGGGGCTAGGGTGTAAGTATAAAAAATTCCTTGTGGCTTAAAGATGATCTGTGACTGGCTTTTAGCCAGGAAGAACTGATGGTCCTGCTGAGTTATGGAAGGGCTAACAGTTAACAACCAGTAAGACCAGCAAAAGTGAGACAAATGAGGATTACATAAAATTATAATGAATACCATAACAAGTGAAAATGAGTTCATAATCATCAAAATGAAACCATCAAAAGTATAGCAGGGTCAAGTGAACGTTTAAATATATTTATCTCATAAGCTCTATTTATAAACATTTTCAGATCCTGCCAGGAGATTGCTTTGACACAAAAACTGCATGACCGACTTCTTGAGCATACTATTTATTTATGTATTTATTTATTTGTGTATTTTTTGTTGTTTTCATATGTATTAACTGTGTGTGTGAGCTACTTTAAAATGCTTTTCAGCCATGAGCTAGGCCAGCAATTGTTGGCTATGTTCATGAAGTGATGTAGGCTTCTACATCATTATAGCTCAATATTTAAACAAATAATGAAAAAAAATCAGAATGAACAAGTACGCAGTAACAGTTTCTATGTGTAATCTGTAATATACAAGTGCAATCACTGTGTATATCTTAAAAGGTGAGTACGTACTATAAGATGGTGTTTACCAGAGATCTTAAAACTCATGGCCTTCTAGCATCAAACAGCCATTAAACCAGCATGATTATAGGTGAGAGACCAGTACTTTCAGTCTCCACTGACTACCCCTCTTTTGGGTTTAGGGGTTGTGTCTGTTGGCTTAGCATGCTAGTCTTCATATAGCCCTCAATGTCATTTGAGTATAAGACCCCTGGTCTATGCAGTTGCTGTTGCTAAGTTGTTTAAGAGCAGTACGTCATCATGAAAGATGCATACAGTTGTTGTTAATGCTAATTTTGTAAGAGCATTACGTGAATATAAATGGTGTATATAGTTGCTGTTTCCAAGTTTGCATGAAGATGTCATTTTAGAAATCAGTTGTAAACAGGAGAGTCTGAGTAGACTGATCTGAATGATAGAAACGGAGTTATATATATCTAACTGTAGAAAATAAGATATTCCAGACAGTAGATGGAAGTTTGAAGAAGACTGCTTCAGAAATGTTAAGACCAAAGTGGGGGTCTGCAAAACATCTGAGCTCTATGACCTCTAACATTTTGTGACATAAGTGTATAGGAAGAGCTTAAAGGTAGCAGCATGGGGGCTAGGGTGGAGAGAAGTTGTAAGACAGAAGTCTTTGTATTCTTGCATATATAAGAAAGAGGTCTCAGGCCCAAGGAGGATGCAGAAGTTATTAAACAGAAGTCTGTATATTGTTTGACATAAGGAAAGAGGTCTTTCACTAACAGGTACGTGTGTGTGTGTGCGTGTGTGTGTGTGTGTGTGTGTGTGTGTGTGTGTGTGTGTGTGTGTGTGTGTGTGTGTGTGTGTGTGTGTATGTGTGTATATTGTGTGTGTGTGTATGTGTGTATATTGTGTGTGTGTGTGTGGCTTTATACAGATACATAAATATATATGTATATATATATATATATATATATATATATATATATATATATATATATATATATATATATATATATATATATAAATACACACACACACACACACACACACACATACATACATGCAAACACAGTTCTTGGACAAGATTTCTTACTGACTTCAGTTTAGAATTTTGGAAGCTGCTTTCTTGTTTCCACATTACATATTTCTTGGAGGAAGTCCCAAATAAGTTAATAGCCTTTGTCCTACATTAACGTCTTCAAGAAGCATAGTTTCACTTTTCAAGCTGAACTATTACAGTAACAAATGTACATTTGAAGACATGCTTAAAATGTTCTTACCTCAAAATAGTTTTGTACAATTTATTTTAGTGATGTTTTGAATTTTTAGTGTTAGAGATAGTTCTTATGGATGGTGGTTGTTTATTCCATATAAGGGCAACTGAGTAACTATATAAATGTTGACCAAATGTTGTTTTAGGTTTGTAAATGTTTAAGTGAAGTATATATTCTTTCTTTTGCTTTTTTTAGCACATTCAGTTCCTGCCAGATTTTTGTCTACTTCTAGTTTGATTTCCGTTCTCACTTGAGACCAATACCAATATGCTTCTACTAAACTAAGTAGGGCAGTCATCTTAGACTTGTTCTCTTTCTGTTTTAAAACGTTCACTATATATGGTGTGGTAATAGTAGGTACTGCCAACCATACTAGAAGAAGTAAAGCAGTGGATGGAATTTTGTAAATAATTATATGTCTTTTGTATATCAAACTGATTTGTACAGATGCTTGTGCTGAAAATGTTTTTGTGAAGTTTGTTTGTATTAAACTGTATCAACAGTGCACCCTGCTAGAATGAAAAGAAATGTACATGTATTATTATAACTGAATTACATGTATATGTTTTAATAGAGGACACTGGGACAGCAAACGTTAACTTTAAGAAAAATAAGGGAAATGTAAATGAGCTACTAAACCATTATAATGTTACACCACAGTGTTGAATAGGACCAGAGACAGTGGGTCTGGGAAAAGCCTTGTTCATTAGCTCAGTAAGGAGAGGAAAATCCCCAGGCACTGCCATAAACATTTAGATGTATACTGTAACCATCTACACTAAATTCCTGCCTCAGCTTTAAAGAGGAATAGTGTGAGAACCTAGAGTCAGGTGACCAGATGAGATCATTCTGCAAACCATCTTGGATAGTATATTTTACAGGGAGTAATCTCTGAGGAGGGAGTATTCTGATTTGGGGAACCTGACTAGAAAGACTGCTCATGTATTTCATTGTGCCTTACTCTATCAAGTAAGTTATTAGGGAATAGTAAGTCTCCTAGATTCAGTCAGGAATACAGTGAAGGTTTACTTAGAGATTTTTTTTTCTTTATTTGTATGAATCTGTCCATCAGTGTTGTTTTCAATATCTCCTGTGATTTGAACTCTGTGGTTTACTGTAAATATATATTCAGCATTTTCTTGTGCTTTTATTGTTAATTATTAAATATATTTAATTTTTGTTACTGTGGCTGGTTGTTGTAAAAACATTTAATCTTTGAGAGTGCTTATATTGATTTTGTGACACTGTGTGGGCCACTCCAGAAGGCCTAGACATCTTGGTCACTACTACCATTTGTATTGGTATTAATATTACACAGTATAATTAAACACCCCTTGTTAAGGCCCTTAGAGTAGCTGATTGTGATGTATCTGGTGGCAGTGATAACTACCTTATACTCTGGGTAGAAGGGGACACAGCAGGTAAATATGTGCCAGCCTTTCCCAGGTGTGTGTGTGTGTGTGTGTGTGTGTGTGTGTGTGTGTGTGTGTGTGTGTGTGTGTGTAATCAAATCTCTCAGTGTGCATGTGTATGTCATTTACTTGGGGCAGCGATGTGAAGCACTGGGTTTACAGAGAGGGTGCTGCAGGACTTGGCTTTGACACTCGGCTGAGGACCTAACCTTACAACTGTACCAGTGGGAAGTCTTACTGGGGACCTGGAGGGAAAGAGATATAGAGAAATCCAGACCCTGTGCTGAGAGTATTCACTGTGTGCTCTTAAGGGGAATTGTGCTTGATACAGAGAGGTCTGCCTCTGGAAACACTGAATGTATCCATTTATATTCCCAGTGCACATCCCTCTCCATTGTCAGTGGTGGGAATTCAGGCTTCTTGATTACTGGCTTAGAGAAGGATCATCACAGTGGTTGCACCATCAAGCGTCACATATTGGTGAGCAGTGGTATGGATATTAATTGAACTCCAGTAGCCTGTAAGCAGTTGTCACTAAAAAAGGTGTACTCTCAAGCAGCCACAAAGAAGACATTCAGAGTTTCATATCACAATAGTTTTATTTATTTGCTTTTTGTTAAAATAGTTAGTCAGGTATAACAGGCAAAGATGTCAGTAGAGGATTATGGCAAGCTGACAAGGAACCAGCTAACTGAGATGTGCCAAGTCAAAGGACTGGTGCATGCCAACCTGACTAAAGGAGAAATGATTGCAGCCGTAATCACAGCTGCATCACAGACCAGCAACTAGGAGGACAACAAGTCTGGCATTGGGGATGTACAATTCTCAGAAACAGGATGGTTAAACTTTTTCCTCATAGGACTTAAAAATCTGTCTAGAGTTAAAGAGACTTGAACTGGAGGCCAAACATTTGGAACTAGAATCATCAGAGAGACTGCAGCATTTTGAGGCCGAAGAAAAGGAGAAGCAGCGTCAAGATGAGAGGGAGATGCTGACTCTTCACCAAGATCATGGAGTTAATGGGGAAAGGAATAACCAAACCCCAGAAGCAATAAAGTTCTGTAAATTTCTTCCACAATTTGAAGATGATGATAATTTTGATAGTTTTATTCATATATTTGAAAGGGTATGTAAACAGTATAATGCTGACCAAGGGCTCTGGGTGGTGTTCCTGACCCCCTTACTCCATGGTAAGGCTGTAACTACTGTTTCTAAATTGTCTGATACTGATTGCTTAAACTATTTTACAGTTAACACCTGAAGCTTACAGAAAAAATGTTTTCTGAGCATAGACGCAAGGCAGATGAAAGTGTATGTGATTATATTGCTGAACTAAGCACTTATTTTCATAGGGGAGTGAGTGAATGTGTCAGGTCCCAACTCTTCAAGGGCTGGTAGACCTTTTGGTGAGGGTACAACCCTTAGCACTTTGGCTGAGGACATGAGAATTTTTTTGGCAGACAGGGAATGCAACTCTGCAGATGAGATGGGGAAAAGAGGGGAGCTCTACTTGGCAAGCAGGGCATCACTGCACAGGAAAGGGATACCCAATGCTGCACATGGATATAAGGGAACCCATGGTGAGCAGCCTAAACTGCCCCAACAGAGTCTGCCAGTAACAGTGGAAGCCACTAGTTCAGGTATACAGCCAGGATCTAGGCTTAAATATTTTAAATATAACCAGATGGGCCATGTAGCATATAGAAGTCCATGGAGGCAAGGTGGGGAACAAAACATGAGGAAGCCAGCAAGTAGGGATAAAAGAATGCCAGTGGTAAGTTGTCTAAAGACAACAAGTATACCAAACTACCACTAGAGTTTGTATCTTATCTTGGTGGATGGAAAAAAGGCCACTGCCAAGAGAGACACAGCCTCTGATATAACCATTGTGAAGCCTACAGTGGTTAAAGAGGAGCAGTGCTTGCTTGGGCAGTCCACTCCAGTCAGAGCTTTAGGAGGGATCCCATTCCAAAGGCCTTTGACCAGGGTTCACCATAACTGGGGGGGGGGTGGAAAAGGAAGCAAGCAAGTAGGTGTATTTGATGATATCCCTGCATATGTCTTGATATGGAATGATTTTGATAATGCAGTACCCTTGTGTGCATTCAGTGACACACAGTCAGGCTTGGAGACAGGCATGTGGGTCAGGTAGCCTTGGGGAGACCCAGAGAGACTGCACCCTTGAAGCCAGGACTGGTGATGTGGCTATTTCAAGGAGGGAGCTACCCTGTAGCAGTGAGCCTGAAGATGAGCCACAGCTGCTGGTAGGTACTGATGTTCCCTTGGACAGGGTGACTGCAAGGGCAGAGGTGAGTGGTAGTACCCAGACTGACAGTGATACACAGCTGTCAGAAGATACCAGACTTCCTGTGGAAGGGGAGCTGGGAAAAGTCACAAAGACAAAGTTGTGACAGGCTCAGCTCTCAAACTCTACATTACAAGGCTTGATGGAGGTAGCTAGGGAGATGCCTGATTCTTAAGGAAAAGGGGGGGTCTGTATAATGGAACAAAGGGTTACTTTATAGAGAGTGGACCCCTGGGGGAGGGCTAGAAAGTGAGGTAATAAAGCAAAAAATTAAAAATTAAATCAAATCGTGATCAGTAAGGATATCATACTGGTCACAATTGATGTTTGTAATTTGTTTTCAGCTATACCCCATGAAATGGGTTTAACATGGTAAGAGGCACAATTGATAAAAACAAGTCTATATGATCAGGATCAGATTAATAAATATGCAGTTTTGATGGAGTTGGTGCTCAAAAATAATTATGTGTTCTTCGAGGGTCAATATTACAAACAAGCTACAGGGATGGCAATGGGGGCAGCTTGCACCCCCATTTTTGCTAACTACATTATGTCCTTCTGGGAAAAAGAATATGTGTTTAAGAGCAATTTTCAGAAAAAAAATTTGCATTATACTAGATATTTGGACGACATTTCTTTGGTATGAAATGGTTCAGAAGAGTTCCTAAATGTGTCTTTGCAGTACATTAATGAAACAGTAGATTTTTAAAAATTTACATTCAGCAATAGCAGGAACAATATCACTTACTTAAATGTTCATTTGGGGGTAGATATGGAAAATAACAGACTGACGTCTGGGATTTTTCGAAAACCAGCATTTTCAAATTCATATTTGGAGTTCAATAGCTGGCATCCCTATTACCAGAAAAGGTCCATTATAAAAGGACAGCTGTTTAGAGCTGCCAGAATGGTAAATGAAGATAACAACTTTAAGGATGAAGTGTTTTTTATAGTTCAGATGTTTAAGCAAAGAGGGTACCCCCTGCAGATCCTGAGTGAGGTTAGTGATGAAGTAATAAAAAAGCAATTTGATATAATTTACAAACCCATTTTGGGGGGGGGGGTGGAACAGGAATAGTCCCCGCTATTCATGTTTCCCATAAGGAGGATGGGGAAGATTTGAAGCTTAGTTTCATCACTACATTTAATAGTGATTCCAAAGCAGTGGTTGATATAATTAGGCGTAATTGGGATATTTTTCAATTTGACCATCAAGTAGCCCAAAAAGTGGGTAGGACACCTGTTATAGTATACAGAAAAGATAGATCTTTTAAAAATATTTTGGAAATGAGTGGATTCAACAATGAATTGTACAATTCCAGGGTTAGTGGTAATTTTAAATGTGGGATGGGGTCCTGCTGCATAAATATTTTGGAGACTGAGGATCAATTAAGTTTGAATGGTAGAATTATTCCTGTAACTGGGCATTTTAATTGCAGCAGTAAGAATGTTGTTTATTTGGCCAAGTGCCTAAAGTGTCTCATTTTTTTATGTAGGTAAAACCTGTAGATGTTTTAAAGAAAGAATTAGTGAACATTTACTGGATATAAAAAATAAAAAAATGACGAATGCTCTAACTAGACACATCCAGGAAAATACGGAACATGTTTTCAAGTTTATGGTTTTACAGCAGCTATTGAAGGGCCCTCAGGGTAGGGTCTTGGATGTGCACCTAGATATCTATGAACTTAAGTGGCAATTGAGGTTAAATGCCACACAGTATCGGTATTAATGAAAGTATAACTTGTCTATTGAAATTAAAACATTTTGTGGGGTAGGGCAAAGACAAAAGGATTTTATTGTATGCATATGTAGGATGGTATACATATGTAGATTTTATATTGGTGTCCATATGGTTTGGATTTCTATGGCTTTAAAGTGTGTTAATGTTTTTATTGGGTTTTAATTGATTAATTGATGTGCTAATATGATTATACAAAAAGGGCTGGGTTTTGCCTTGAATTTGTTCTGAAGAAGTTCCTCTTATGGGAAGAAAGCACTTAACCTGAATTTGTGCAATAAACTCATTTTTTGATCTTTCTGCTGTTGTGGTGGATCATGTTGGTGTTTTGAGGTAATAAAGCAGTTGGTAGTGTCCAGAGCCTAATGTCTGGCACATAGCCCATAACATTCCTTTTGCAGTCATATGGGCATAAAGCATACCAAGAGATGTATTATACAGAACTTTTATTGGTCTGAGATTGCCATGGATGTAGCAGGGTACTGCAGGACCTGTGGCAGTGCCAAAAAGTGTGCAGGGTAGGAGAAAGGTCAAAGTTCCTTTGATACCTTTGCCTGTAATTGAGTCATTTTTCAGGGTAGCTATGGATATTTGGGGGCCTCTAAGTACCCAAGTTTCACAGGGAAGAAGTATATCCTAGTGGTAGTAGGTCATGCTACTAGCTACCCTGAGGCGGTGTCTCTGTCCTCCATTGAGGTAGAGGAGATGGCAAATACTTTGCTAGAGATTTTCAGCAGGGTAGGCTTTCTAAGAGAAATACTGACAACAGAAGTGCCAATTTCATGTCAGATCTGTTGGCTTGTCTGTGGAAGTGCTGTGGGGTGAAACACTAAAGACAGCCCACTACGATCTCCAGACTAATGGTCTTGTGGAGAGGTTAAACTGTACACTAAAGACCATCCTACAGGCATTTGCAGACTAGTATAAGAGTGGGACAAATATTTGCCCCATCAGCTGTTCACTTACAGATAGGTGCCCCAGGAATCCACAGGTTTTTCACCCTTTGAGTTGCTGTATGGGCATAGGGTGGGGGGAGCTCTAGATTTGATTTGTGATGAGAAGGAGGAAGAGTGTGAATCCCACAAGGAGTCTGTTGCAGCATATGTCCTAAACCTCAGGACAAGGCATAGGCAGCTCATGGGTTTCTCCCAGGAGAACCTAGCAGGAGTCCAATAGCAGAAAAAGGTCTGGTATCAGTTATCTGAAGTGTTTGGTCTGCTTTGCTCTGAGTATCACTCATCTCTGCATTTAATTTTGATTTGAAGCTCTTTATTTAAGGTTTGATCACTTCTATTTTGTATATTACTCTAGTATTGCATTTGATTTGTTTTTTTAAGTTTTCTGTTCTGTTGGAGTTTTAAGAGTTTTTGGCTAGGGTTAGTTAAAAAAGTTACCAAGAATTCCTTTGCAAAGAATTCCTTTGCAAACTGTGAATAGCATCACTTAATTAGTGGGAGGAGTTGAGAGACAGCATTGCTCTTTTATTTAGAAATATCTGTAGTTATCTGAAGTGTTAGTGTGATCTGCATTGCTCTGAGTATCACTCATCCCTGCTTTTAATTTTGATTTGAAGCACTTTATTTAAGGTTTAATCACTTCTATTTTGTATCTTATTCTAGTATTATTTTTGTTTTCTGTTCTGTTGGAGTTTTAAGAGTTCTCCACCCACCTGCACAATCGTTGTTGTGTTCTTAAATTTGGTGGCTTTTGAGTTGCCCACCCCTACTATAAATCTCATTTTGGACAATCCTCCTAGTCCCAACTCATGAGCTTATTCTACTGAGTAGAGAGAGATCATTTGGGAAGACCCACCACCTTAGTTTATTAACCTTAAATTATTGTGTTTCATCCCTTCCCACTTTATTCAACTGCTTTTACTGTATTTGTGTTTCTTCCTACTTTATTTTGCTTTTACTGCCTGTTCTTAAAAGTACTCAGTTGCATTTATGACACTTAAAACCAGCTACTAGTAACACAAAAAAGGCAACACAGTGTCATGAATGGTCCCATTTATTCAAACTATTTTAAAAGTAACAAAACAAAAAATAAAAAATAAATATACTGAGTGCTTTCACCCATGACCATAGTGGGCATCTTCAGAGTACAATTGTCATAAAAAGTTACAACCTTATATACACAGTAAGAAACACAATGCCCTAATGCTGAAACCAATGAATGACATCAATTAATTTAGTGTAATTAAATAAATTAATTAAAATTAACTTATTCTAAGTTGAAATATAATAGAATAGAGTAAAATAGAATAAAATAATTTAAAATACAATAGCAAGACATATTAACCTATGTACATTAACAATGACTAACCTTCTTTGTATAAAATGTATAATATACTGATATGGTTTCACCATAAATACAATATTTTAAAACTTGTAAATGTTTACAAAAAATTGATATAATAATAAAACACTGTTAACAATTAAAGACTGAATTGAACACGTATATATGTATGTATATCCGCATAAAGCAAAACATTACAATTGTGACAAAGACTTGTCTACTATCCAATTAATCATATGCAGTACGATTTGTGTTTTAATATGCTTGAAATAGAAATGTGGTCATTAATTCCAGGTGGATTGGTAGCATCCAATCTCAATTGTCATAAACATTCTTTAGCTTCCAATAAATTTTTATCATCGCCTCATTTGATTTTATTTGGAATTCTATCAATCACAAAAAATATAAATCTCTTAAATTGATTACATTGATTACAGTTCTGGCTGTGTACATATAATGAACTCACTGTTTTTTTTATTTTTAATGTCCCTTATATATTCCAATATTCGTTGCCTAAGTTTTCTGATGGTCTTCCCTACATAAAAGGTGGAACAACTTGTGCACATCATAATATAAACCACCATTTTGGTATTGCAATTGCAATAACCAGGACATCTAATGGTTCTCCCATAGTTCTGAACTGCTACATAGGGTCCATCATTTATAAACTTACAAGTACTACATAGGCCACATTTACTCATTTTGGACATTTTGTGTATGTTCTTTTTGGTACCTGTCTCTAATAGTTGTTTCAAGTTCTGCTGCATTTATTACTGCTTGTTTGTAGCCTGAATAAATTATAACTGTTATTCTAAGCCTTTTAGTTTAAGCACTTGGGCTTTAGATCAGCTGTTTTACATTAGGAAGGTTTGTGGTCTGCACTCTTGTGGCAGGACAGGTAGCTTAGATTCCTCTCAATTGGTAGTTGCCGATTGAAGGCTTAGTGTCTGTTATTCTAAAAGTGTATTAGTTCTGGTTTAAGAACTTGGGTGTCAGGCCAGTTATTTTACATTAAGAAGGTTTGTGGTCTACACTGTTGTGTGGAGGAGTGGGTAGATTCTGTCCTTCTGAGGTGGGAATTTCTGATTAAAGGCTATTGTGCCTGCTTATTTGAACTGTTTTGTTCTGAAATTGGTGTGCCTTGTTTGCTGTAGCACAGACTAGATTCAGATTTGCTGAATCTAGCTTTGTTTGTATAACTTGAGCACTAATCCAGGTCATCTTTTTTTGAAGAAGGCCCCCCTCCACCCTATTGGCAGGAGTGTGCAGCTAGAACGTGTCTGATTGAAGACTGCTGGAACAGGGCTCAGTTTTGAGCTTTATTATTGGTTAATTGGTTAATTTGTTTAAATCAGTTTGCTCGTTTGCTACTGTTATATTTAAAAAAAAAGTACTAGCTTGTTTTCCCACCTTTCCTGTTATTAGAGTAGTCCAGATACAGATTTGCTGTATTCAGGACTGTATTGTAGTTTCTGAGTTTTCCAGACCTTTCTGTGTTAGAAGGAAACCTCTCAGCTTATCAGTGGGAGTGGTAAGCACTAGGTAGCCTATCTACCACAAGAGGGGTATTTTCTAGCTCCACTTCAACTTTCTGTTTTAAAAGCCTGTGTTTGCATGGGTTTGCACTTAGTGCAGTGCCACTAAGCTAGGGTAAACTATTACCAGTGCCAGAAAGTCCGCATTCAATTTTTCCCTTAGATGTTGCTAGCTCTCTTCTCTCTTGCATTTAACTAGCTTACTCACCTTGTACTTTATCTGGCTTCTTGTAGCAGTTATTGTAGCACACATAAGTGCTAACAGCACTAAACATCCTATAAGGAAACAGCTCCAGTACTTATTAATAATGACCATCCTTCCTGGCATGTCTAAAGGTCAGTTCCCTGTGCTTTCTCCTATTAACCTGGTGAACTTGGGCATTCTGAGGCAGGGTAACAACTGCTTCATGTACACAGACAGCCCTCTCCTCTTACCTCCTAACAATCAGACTTGTGAAAGATCCACTTATATAGCCAAATTGGAAGACATGCACTCTCCAGCCAAGACCAGAATAGCAGGTTAAGAGGAGAAGGTCAGCACCTGCACCACACCACATGGAACACATAGCCCTCCAGTACACCCACCATCACAGCTCTCAAATAAAAACAGAAACCGCACACCCACCTTTGCAGAGGGTCTCAACAGAAATCTACCCAAACAGCAGAGACCTCCAAATCAGAAACACACTCAACCACCACAACACAGCACAAATCACAAGACACATAGCTCACCTACACAATGTGCCCCTCACTCTAAGCCCCTAAGGCAAAACAGCTTGTCCAATACACTATTCATAGGTGACTCGATAGTGAGGCATACTGATGTCCCACTCACTAGGTTGAATAAGGAGAAGGTAACAGTCAGCGTTCTGTCAGGTGCCAGGATCTAACACATAACACATGCATTTAAGTCACTCCACAACAAGTGCAAGTATGACTCTGTCATTGTCCACATGAGTGTGAATGACCTGAAATGCACCTCCCTGGACTACATGAAAAGAGACCTGGAGGTCCTCTTGGAATATGTGGCCCAGGCAGGTATGATCCTAGCCCTGAGCAGCATCCTAATATCACCCAGAATGATACTGCAGTACAAGCAAAAATGATTAACTTCAACAATTGGCTAAGTTTCTGGTGTCATTCTAATGGGATACAGTATCTGTCTGCTTGTGATGACATGATTGATAGACTTTGATGCTTTGTCAGAGATGGCCTGCATCTGTCACCCCTAGGTTTCCGGATACTGGCTAAGGCTCTTGCCACCTTTTTTAAGCGGTGTTCCAAAGACCAAATTACCACTGTAACAGCTATAAATAAATGCAATCTGAGAGTTATGCTGCTCAATGCTAGAAGTCTTAGTCTCAAGATGCACTCACTTGAAACACTCCTCAAAATGGAGAACATCGACATTTGTGGTGTAACAGAGAACTAGTTTAAATCAGCAGAAAGCACACCTGCACTACCAGGCTGTAACTCATTCCACACCTTTCGGCCCCAGAACATGGGCCAAAGCTCCAAAGGTGGTGACATCTCCATATTCATTAAGGATATGCATACCTCCAGACTAGTAGCCCAGCATAATGCATCGGACATACCTCAGGTACAAATAACAGTGGGTAAGATGGCAATTCAGGTGGTAGCCTGCTATAGGTCCCCAACCATGTCCCAAGACTCTCACTCCATGTTCCTAAGCACCCTGGAAGTATTAGGGTCCAACCCAACTATCTCATACTGGGTGACTTCAACTACCCCTCCTCAACTGGGAAAACTACTCATGCACCAATATACTTGCCCAATGTTTCCTGGAATTCATTAATTCCAATGCACTGGACCAGCTCATTCTTACCCCCATTAGAGGAAGCGACATCCTTGACCTGGTTATTACTATCATGGGCAACCATTGATCAACACCAATAGTCAATTCTTCCCTGGTTAGATCTGACCACAAAACTAATCACCATGGAAATCCACATCTCACCCACACCACCAGCAATGGTAACCACCATGAAAAACTTCTCCAAAGCTGACATTTGGGCTCCTAAAAACAGAGGTGGCTAACTTCACAGCACCCAAGCAAATGGAAAATAGGTGCATGACCGTCGAATCATATATTAATGCACTGTATGAACATGCACATAAATGCATGGAACTAGCCATACCCAAAAGAACCAAGACGCTCTCCTCCAAAAAAAGAAAGCCAATCTGGTGATCCCCTGCCATTAACAAACTCAACAACAGGAGGACGAAACTCTTGCAGAAAAAGGTGAAGTCCCAAGACTGGAAAAACTCCCTTATTAGCCTCAACAAAAAGTTGAGATCCCTCATCAAAACCTCTAAAGCTAGCTATGAAGGCAGAATTGCGGCAGACACTAAAAACAACCATAAAGCCTTCTACAGTTATATCAAGAATCTCCACGGCAATACCCAGATTTGGTCTGAGTTTCTGCACAATGGTACCTCATATACTGAGACAACAGATATTGCTAACATACTGGCTGACAGATTCAGTGCCAACTTTACCCCTCTATCCCCCACTAAAGGACCAATCACAATACTGGAAGAATGCCAGGCAGCCAGCATTACTGCAGCACAGGTTAAAGCTGCATTGTCCAATGCCAAGAATACAGCTTCCATGGGACTCGACAATATTCCTGACTGCGTTCTACATGAACTTCAAAGTGAACTGGCACCACACCTGTGTGCCCTGTTCAATCACAGCCTCACCTCAGGCTTTGTCCCTATAGAATGGCACACTGCTTCAGTTATCCCTCTACATAAAGGGGTAGCAACTGCAGACCCTAGGAATTATCACCCCATTAGCCTGATGAGTCTGATATGTAAGGTTATGGAGCTCATCATCATGGACCTAACTAACAAGGATATAGGGAATCTCCAAACTCTGGATCCCACACAATTTGGTTTTGTGAAGAGTAGATCATGCCTGCTCAACCTGGTTGACGTCTTTGAGTCAGTCACCAGAGCTGTGGATGAAGGCAAGGCAGTTTATACAGCCTACCTTGATCTGGCCAAGTCCTTTGATACCATTCCGACTCAGGAATTATTGATAGACTCATCAAACTAGGCATCAACCCCTATATCACTAGGCGGGTTGCAAATTGGCTCACAGATAGAACCCACAGTATGAAAGTAGCAGACTCCAAGTCAGACTGCCGACCCGTCATGAGTGGAACCCCACAGTGATCGGTCCTGGGTCCTCTCCTGTTTGGCATCTACTTCTCAGAAGTCCAGATCAACATGGAGGGACTCTGGCTGACCAAGTTCCCCGATGAATGCAAGCTTGGAGCCATTATTAACTCCCCAAGTGATGTAGACATCCTATAGAGAGGCTTCACTGAGACCAACGACTGGTGTTGAAATCAAGGCCTTAAGCTTAATGCCAAAAAATGTGTCATCATTCCCTTTTGGGAAAAATTCATTTCCCACTAATTACCACATTGATGGTAGCCCACTGAACACTAAAGGTGTTACAAGAGATCTGGGGACACAGATTGACAGAAACCTCTCCTTCGACCACCACATTGCCACCGTGGTCAGAAAATCCTTCTATGTGGCACATCTCATTACCAAGGGTTTTGCATGAAGAAAGAAAGAGCTCTCTACTCTTCCCTCATTAGACCAGTCATTGAGTATAATGCCCCATTTGGCATGTACCTCACTAAACACCTGCAACATCTGGAAAGGCCACAAAAGTACCTCAGGAAGAGGATCCTTGGCCTTAAACAATGCCCTACATGGACAGACTAAAAAAACTCCAACTTTTCTCTGCCTCATATTGTCTATTAAGAGGCGATCTTGGCTTGACATACAAAGCCATGTCTGACCCAACCCTGTTAGAAATGTTACACCTAAAGAAATCCCAATCCCTCCACACCACACACTCCAGGGACCTCAACCTCATTACCACAATAAACGGAACATGCTGAAGGGACAGGTTCATAACCCAGAGACTGTCTATGCTCTGGAATAGACTTCCAATACATGTCAAGCAGAGCACCTCAATGGCCCTTTTTAAGAGAGATCTTGATGAGTGGATGGGAAATAGAAAGTTCACCCCAGGGATCACTCCAGTGGTTTTACTTGATAGAGGCACTGGGAACTAACAGTGGCATGGTGCCAGAGCACTTCCATGGGCTAGGCTTGTAAAGGCTCCAGGGTCATTGGCCTAGTACACACCTATGAACCTATGAACCTATGACAAGAATGCTTGAGGCAGAGAGTATGCTATGGGACAGCAGGTGATGGTGCTCATTCCTGTTAGACACAATATGCTGCAGCAGTTTGGGATGGACCCATCAAAGTGATAAGGAAGGTCAGTGATGTTAACTACATGGTAGAACTGCTAGGCAGGAGGCAGGGCACAAATTGTACCATGTAAACAAGAAGAAGCCTTACCATGATAGGAAGGCCTTTGTGCTAACTATTTTCAGTAGGAGGCAGTAGGAGTCTGAGGTGGATCTATGGCTACATGCAGCAAGCCAGCCAAATGTCAAGTTATTAAAGTGTAACCTAGGGATGCAGGCATATGATATGGCAGGGAAGGATCGTATTGGGATCGGTAATGCCAAGGTAGATGGAATTTCAAGACAGGGGATGGGGTAACATATTCCCAGATAGACTCATTCCTCTCAAGCAACATTTCTCAAGGGGGACTTGAAATACTAGCTTGAGTCTTCTAATGGGGGAGAAGTGTGATGATAGGAGGTACTGCCAGCCATTCTAGGAGAAGTAAGGTAGTAGATGTATGACTTGAGCACAGCTAGCTGGAATTTTGTAAATAATTATATGTCATTCTTATATTAAACTGATTTGTAGAGATGTGTGTGCTGAAAATGTTTTTGTGAGGTTTGCTTGTGTTAAAATGTATCAACAGTGCACCCTAATGGAATGAAAAGAAATGTACATGTATTACTGTAACTAAATTAAATGTATATGTTTTAACAGTGGGCACTGAGACAGCAAAGGTTAACTTTAAGATAGTAATGGAAATGTACTGAGCTCTTAAACCATTAAAATGGCACCCCACAGTGTGAATAAGACCAGATATGGTGGTTCTGGAAGAAGCCTTTGTTCATTAATACACTAAGGACAAGGGAAGCCCCAAGCATTGCCATAAACATTTTGATGTGTATTGTAGTCATCTATGCTAAATTCGTGTCTCAGCTTCAAAGGGGAATAGTGTGAGAACCTAGAGTCAATTGACCAGATGAGGTCATTCTGCAAGCCATCTTGGATAGTATATTTTACAGAGAGTAATCTCTGAGGAGGGAGTATTTTGTTTTGGGGAACCTAACTAGAAAGACTGCTCATGTATTTCTTTGTGCCTTGCTCTATCAAGTAAGTTATTTGGGAATAGTAAATATCCTAGATTAAGTCAGGAGCAACTTAGCTTAGAGATTGTTTTTTCTTTATTTGCATGAGTCTGTCCATCAATGTTGTTTTGAATATCTCCTGTGATTTGAACTCTATGGTTTACTGTAAATATATATTCAGTATTTTCTTGTGCTTTTATTATTTATTATTAAATATATTTAAAACTTGTATTGTGGCTGGTCCTTGTAGAAAGTGTTTAACCTTTGAAAGTGCTTATATTTATTTGGTGACACTGTGTGGACCAATCCAGAAGGCCTAGCCATCTTAGTCGACTACTACCATTTGTATTGGTATTAACATTACACAGTAAAATTGGACACCCCTTGTTAAGGGCCTTAGAGTAGCTGACTGTGGAGTGTCTGGTGGTGATGATAACTACCTTATACTCTGAGCAGAAGGGGACACAGCAGGTAAATCTGTGTCAGCCTTTCCCAGGTGTGTGCATGCACGCGCGTGCATTTGTGTGTGTGTGTGTGTGTGTGTGTGTGTGTGTGTGTGTGTGTGTGTGTGTGTGTGTGTGTGTGTGTGTGTTGGTGTGTGTGTGAAATCATATCTCTCAGTGTGTGTGTGTGTGTGTGTCAGCTACTTAGGGCAGGGACATGAAGCACTGGGTTTACAGAGATGGTGCTGGAGGACTTGGCTTGGACACTTGGTTGAGGTCCTAACCCTACATTTGTACCAGTGGGGAGTCTTACTGAGGACCTAGAGGGAGACAGATGTAGAGAAAGCCAGACCCCGAGCTGAGTGTCTTTCCTGTGTGCTCTTAAAGGAAACTGTGCTTGATGCAGAGAGGTCTGAATCTTGAAGTACTGAGTGTATCCATTTGTATTCCAAGTGCATGTCCCTCTCCAGTGTTAATGGTGAGTATTCAGGCTCCTTGATTACTGGTTCAGCATGGGGACGTCACATATTGGTTGGCAGTGGTGGGACCATCACACATCACTTATGGATCTGGTGAAGTTAGCATATATGCATGCATCCCTATGAATGCAGATCTATACATGTAATCAGTTTTGAGGAGGCCCATACCTCCTTCAGAATGAAGAATATATTATCTTGGTATGCATTGAATTTCATAAATCATTTAATAAGTGTGAACCATTTTTCTTGTTTTCATGTGCAACTGATCCAACACCTTTTGAGGCCAGTCAATCACCCAAAACTGTAAAGTAGAACAAAAAGAGCTAATTAGTTTATAGTTTAGACTTTGCTCCTAGATGTCAGACCTTTTTTCAGTATTAATTTTAATTTTCTAAAATATTCCTTACTGAGTTTTGATCACATTTCTTCATTTTTTTATTGTTGGTCCTTCATCACTTTCCAAATATTTATACACTTTATCCTGCTGAACTTCCTTTATATCTCATTCCTGTCCCAGACTGATATTTTCTTGGTGTGGCAGCTTTCCTCCTTTATGTGTTGCTTTTACGCATTTATCAAGACCAAATGGCATTCTTATATCATCTGAGAACGTTTTGACCACTTCCACCTGTGCTTTCAGCTTTTCATCTGATGAACTTTACAATTTTAAGTTGTCCACCAAAAGAAAATGATAAATCTTTACACTTCATTGTTTTTTGGGAGCCAAATTGTAACCATAACCTAAACTGTTAAGTAGACAGCTTAATGGGTTAAGGGCAAGAAAATAGAGCAGGGGTGACAAATAGTCACCCTGGAATATCCACATTTGAATTTTTATCCCTGGGATAGTAATCTGAACTTTATCATGGTTTAGCTGCAACGTTGCCACTATTTATTGATCACTGTAATGTAACTGATAAATGTAGGGTTGTATCATACATCTGTAAACATTCTTTTACCTATGAATGTGGGATGCTGTCAAATGCTTTTTTGCAATCTATCAATGCCACACATAGATTCTTTCCCTTTTTACTTTCTGGTTAACAACAAAGGATCCTTTCTTCCATATGACTTACTTTTATTACCCTTTTGTTCTACTGCCATGATTGTGTTTTCTTTTAAATGCCTATAAACTCTATAAAAATCAATTCTAGTATATAGTTTATACATCGTCAGAAGGCAAGTTACTGGCCTTATAGTTTTTAGGATAGCTTACATGTTCATACATAAGGAGAAATATCATTTTTCCTGTTGTTAACCAGGTTGGTGTCTGTTCAGGATGCGTATATAAGCAATTCTTCTCAGGGGTAAATTTTCATGTAAAGATGTCAGTACTTTTAATAATCTGGGTCTTGGGTTTTACAATTAGGAGCTTTTATAATTGAATTTCTCTGGCTTTTACTTCATCCCATTTCATATCCTATACATTTGAATTTCTTATTGTTTTTTTATTTCGTCTGTCCATTCAGCATCTGTGTTATGTTCCACAGGGTCTTCATAGATATTTCTCCAAAATGTGTCTATTTTTTTTTTGGTGTTTCTATTCCTTTTGCTTTGTTTTCCAATTCTCAATAAACCTTTTGTGGGTCATCAATGAATTGCTTGTTTTGTACTTTTCCTTTATATTTATTTGCATATCTTCTAAGTTTTTTTTTCTGACTGTGCTGATATCTTTAGTTTATTATTTGCAATAGTGTATGATAGATCCTGGTCTATTCTGATACTGTGCATTGCTTTTATCACATCTACCTTTCTAAGTATTTTTGTTGATCTGTTTGTTACCTCTTCTATACTCTGCTAAGAGTGACACTTCTTGTGTTATTGCTTTATAGTTTTCTCTATTTGATAATTCTATGATGGCATTTGATTTCTTCCCTTACTTTCCCTTATTGTCCTGTATTTTTGTGATAAGAATGTATCTGCTATTAATTTAACTGCACAGTAATATATACTATTTACTTCTGTTGTATCACATGAATTTCTGTTAATAGTGTTGATTACTGTGTTCATTTGTTTTATCAGACTTCTAACATTTGAGTCGTATTGACTTTCTGTAGTCTATTTCTTTCATTTTACCTTGATGTCTATCCGTTCCTATTAAATCAAGTAACTCTTCCCTTAGATCATTTTTTTCTAAACTGAGAGCACAATCTTTGTTCTCCATTTCCTAAGGGCATTCAACAGAAAGTTCCAGAACATTTTCCTGTGACATATTCTCTTCAGCTGCATCCTGCGTCATCCATTGTTCTTTTGTATGGGAACTTACTGGCCTATCACTCTACAACTTTGACTGAGTCACAGTTGCCTCCATTTCCTGCTTCTTCTCTTGCTGTGCAACTCCCACTGAACATTTGTACTGGTTTCCTACTTAAGGCTCCATAGGTGCATGGTAGCCTATCTGAAGTTGTGGTGAATTAAGGAACCATGCCAGAATTCCAATTCTACATGAGATGGGTGAAGAAACATATGTTGAAAGGAAAAGCATAAGAAGAATTGACTTGTGCTATGTTCAGAGTTTAAATATATAATTTAGGTAGGGAAATAGTCATTCAAGATGGACCAAATATATTTTGTATAGTCTAATTGCTAAAGGAAATGAAAGACAATAAAGTATAATATACTGATGTGGTCGATATCATAGTATAGTATTTTTAATGTCCTTCTGTTTTTGTATTTCCACCCATTTGGCTCCATACCACCAACTCTTTTGGCCTTGCTGGTTCACCATCATAGCTGCACCCCACGACTGTGATGCAGGCCCAGTGTAAATGATAAGACTAGCAATGATCAGTCCATGGAGCACATGGGGTATGATGCACAGTAATGTGAAGTACATAATGCATGTGCTTCCACTCTTAGCCCCAGCAAATGTAGTATGAATAGTCACTTTCCCTTGTTTCTCTTACCCTACCAAGACCTGTCAGCACTTCTCTTAGCTGATCTGAGGGCAACACCTCTCGATATAAAGGGTATTTGTTGAAAGGACAAAACTTGAAATAATATAACTGTTTCTAGTTCAAGGATGCATGCTAAGTCTCATCTCTGTCAACTCTGGATATATCCATTAACTTACATACCAGTGTCTATTTTGTCATCTTACATGTTGTACATGTAGTTACTCAGTGTATTTTTTGTGAGTGTAAAAACTTTTCTTATATACTACACTTGCTTATCTCTTTGTATGTTTCATGTTTTGTTAACTACTGTCTATTGTCTTGTGTTATGGCCCAAGTAAAGGCTGAAAGGTCCTATATGAGTCCCTTAACTTAGTTAAAAAACTTAAATACATAAATAAATAGATAAATAAATAAGGATGTGGCAGTATTCTGTTCACATTTGATATGTCATCAGTATATCTAAAGTTAGCAAAGGGGTTTCATTAGTACCTGTCATGCTAAACATGAAAAGTATAGCTGTGTAAGTTGACCTTACCATTTCAGTAGATGCTTGAATGATTACCGCTGCAGTAGCCTTAGCTATATGGATTATAATCTGCCAAAGATATAACAGCCAGCCAGCTTCCAAAGCATAATGCACGTTCCATACATCCAAACTGTCAAGCAGCTTGAGCTGAGCTGACTAAAAAACAAGTTTGGGTATGAAGGCCTTCAGAGATTTCCTGCCAGTAGAGAGGGGGAGACTGAGTCCTGAAATGACAAGGCTAGGAATAACAAAAAACTTAATGTCCACACCCAGGCATAAAAACAACCCCCCCCCCCAAAAAAAAAAAACAAACAAACAAGGGGAATGGAGGGTAGGAGCAGCTACTCTGGCAGTGATCATTCCAACATCTACTGTCATGGTAAGTTCAACTTACACAACTGTACTATGTTCTTCATATTGATCATTGCTACAGTAGCCTTGGCTATATGTGAGAGGTGGAAGAAGAAGGAGCCCCTGGAGAATGGTCCTAGCAAAGTATGATCTACACCTAGAGAACAAATCCAGGTTATAGTGCTTTTTAAAATTCTGTACAGAGGATGAAGTAGCAGCTTCTAGAATAATTCTAGAATCCAACCATTTCCAAAAAGCCATAGAAAAAGCCAAGATCCTTGTAGAATGGACCTTAACCCTGCTTGCAATAGATTTGTCATGATGAGAATAACAAAACATAATAGCCTTAGACAACCATTTGGAAATAATCTGTTTTGACACTGGTTTCTTACTTTTACAAGAAATAAACAATTGATCCGATGACCTGAAAGATTTAGTTCTGTCAAGATAATAACTTAGTTGTCTGGGTACATCCAAGGTATGGAGTATCCTTTCTTCCTCAATTTTATGTTCAGGAAATAAAATGGGGAGACAGATAGTCTGACTTAAAGAAAACCTGGATAAAAAAGAAGGATTAGTTCTCAAAGAAACCCTTCCTTGTGGAAAATGAAGTAGGTTTGACTTACCATAAGAGGTTGCAACTCAAATACCCTTCTTGCAGAAGTTAGAGCAATCACTAAAACTGTTTTCCATGTTAAGAACCTCAAGTCATCCAGATTAGCTGGTTCAAATGGAGCAAGTGTTAGTTTCTCTAACACAAAATTTATATCGCAAGCAGGGCGGCTCTTACGCAAAACCCCTTTCAAGAACATTTTGGCATGTGACTGTCTTGAAAGAGGAGGATCCATTGGCAGACACGCTAAAATGGTTGATAAATGAACCTTGATAGCAGAATAAGAAAAGCCATTGGATAGAAACTCAAAAAATACTGAAAAAAAAAAAAACAGAAAACAACTAGTCCTGACTGGGTGCTGGTTATGTTGTTGATACCAACTAGAAAACCTTTTCCATTTGCTAATATATGATTTTCTAGTAGCAGGCTTTTTTGCCTCTACTAGTAATTGCTGCACATCCTCAGAAAACAGGTGCCTAAAAGGAATTAAGACTCTATCATCCAGGGAGTCAATTGAAAATGATTAATGTTGGGGTATATTAAACACCCCTGTTATTGTATAAGCATATCCCTTCTGTGAGGAAGCTTGTGGTAATTTCCCCTCACCACTTCCAAAAGAAGAGAGAACCATGGGTGCCTGGGCAAAAAGGGAGTCACCATGGTCATCTTGGAGAAATCTTTCTGAATCTTCAGAAGTACCCTGGATATTAGTGGAAAGGGTGGAAAGGCATACAGGAACATTCCTGTGCAAAGAAAAGAAAGGACATCTGTCTTCCAGGCCTTTTTGTATGGAGTCCTGGAACAGAAGTTTGCCAGTTGATTGTTCAGACAGGAGGCAAGGAGGTCTGCTAGAGAAACTTCCCCACAGATGGATCAAATGTTGAAAGCCCCCAGATCTAGTTTTCATTTGTGAGGGTATTATCTGGTCCTGCTCATTTTAGTCTGACACACAGTTGTGTTTTAATGTAATGTAAAATGCCTGTAGAGTAAGATTGTACTGTGTAGCTATAGCCCACACTAGCATGCCTAGTCTGCAAAGGGGGCATGACCTGGTTAGCCCTTTCTTGCTGATTTGCCACATCACTGTGGTATTGTCTGTAACCACTCCAACAATACCAAAACACAAGGCACTTGAAAGGAGAAGCAACATGATTGTGTCTTGTATAGTATGACTTTACTCCAGCTTTATTAAAACAATAAATTGTTAAAAACCATTAACACTTGTTGGTGTGGCCACTGTTGGGCACTTTGAGTCTCTTGTTTTTGAGTATTGTCTGTAACCACTTGAAGAGGTCCTGGGGACCAAAGATGGTTCAGAGAATTGAGTACCATCATAATGGTAAGCATTGCCTTGAGATTTATGTGCTTGCACCTGTCCTTGGTGTCCTCCCCCCTGCACTTTTATTTCTCCTGAAACTGCTCCACAAGCAAAGCCTTAAGCATCTATGGTGACTAACTGCTTTGGAGCTGGAAGGAAGAAAGGGAGACCTTGAGTTAAAGATATCTGTTATCCATACCAAGTGATTTCTCTTCTGCCAAATCCCTGTACTGGGATCTGAAATGACAAAGGTGTTGATGCTGGGACAAACAAAATTTCAGATACCACTGTATGTTTCTTATGTGGAGTCTTGCCAGGGGTATCATGAGAATCATAGATGCCATAAGACCCAAAATCCTGAGGTACTCCCTTACAGTGAATGAAGTCTGATGGGAAAATCTTAGAACTAGATCTAAAGAAAGATCTATTTTTTCATATGGAAGAAAAGCTCTTTGAATTGAGGTGTCTAGCTGCCATCCAAGGACCATAATCTTGTGTGAAGGAATCAAGAAAGACTTTTGAATGTTCTCTTGGAATCCCAGCTTGTGCAGGAGTTCTCTCAACCAACATAGAGATTCTAAACATTTTGAAACAGGCTCTGCAAAGATAAGCTGGTCACCTAAATGCAGAAACTGTGAATACCCTGTAGCCTGGAATGAGCTATAACTGGAGCTAGACACTTTATGAACACTCTTGGTGCAGTGGATTGTCCAAGGGGTAAGGCAGAGAACTGATAATGTGATCCAGACACAAAACCTTAAAAAATGCCTGAAGTCTGGATGAATAGGAATGTCATGATAAGCATCTTTTAAGTCTAATGTTACCAGGGAAATTGAAAGGAAGAAGCAACAGATTGTGAAGCTACATCATTTTGAATTTGGGCAATATCACAAACATGTTTAGGAAAGAAAGACCCAGGACTAGTCTCCAAGCTTTTCTTTCTTTGGGACTAGGAACATCATTGAATAAAGCCCCTTCCCACCTGGGAAGGAGGTGCTAGTTCTATCACTCCTTGGGAGAGCATGTGATGAAGATCAAGTGGAAACAAAACAGTCTGATTTTCAAGATGAGGAATAACCCCTGGAAAAAATGTTGTCCCACTGCCATCTGTACCACTGATGGATGATTTTCAGAACCAGTTTGTCTGAAACAGTTTATTGCCAAATATAAAAATGGAGATTCAGACTATCTGGAAGAGAAAGAGGGCAGGGAAGAGACATTCAGACTTGTTGGAATATCTTTGGTTTTGGGAGGTTTGAGACTTCATTTTGGAACCTCCCTGCCACTTCTTCTTAAACGTATGCTTACCTGAATTCTGTTCAGACTGCTTTTTCTGTTTTTTACTGAAATCAGATGAGGAGGAAGAAAATCCCTTGGACATTTTGGAAAAGGAGGGGTGAAAAATCTTAGAGATTCCCTAGATCAGCTTGCTCCTTTCATCACACTTTTTGATGACCTCTGCAGCAGAGAGGCCAAATACTAAATCTGTATCTAAGGGAGAATTTAAAATCTTACTTTAACATCATCTGGAAGGTTCTAAGAATGCAGCCAAGCAAACCTCCTTAAAACAATACCAGTGGCCATAGCCCTGGAAGAAGTATCAACAGAGTCAGTCCTTCAATGCAAACAATAAATAGTAACGTGCAGCAGAAGAAACTAATATATTTAATGCAGATTTTTCTTCACAAGAAGAAACTGTAGATTAAACATTCTTTATACTTTCTTAGTAGTTCAGAATAAACTTTAACATATGAGCCTGACAGTTTAAAACCCTGAAATTCAAAGTTGCAGAAGTATACACTTTTCCCATACCTATCTATAATTTTTCCATCCTTATTAGAAAGAGTAGGATTAGAGTTAATTAAGTGCTTAGCAGCAGAGGAGTCAACTATGGGTATAGCTGCTGGGTCAGGTTTGGGAATAAAAAGTTAAGACTGAGGAACTTTATACTTCCTAGCTGCCTTTTTTAGTGAAAGCTGGTTGACTATCAGGAAAACTGCAGGCAATAAGGCACACATCCTCTAAAGCAGACAGGACAGGAGGAATGGGAGTAGGTTCTGGAAAATCCTTCTGTAACATTCATCATCATTAATGACCCCCTTTTCCCATTTTCTACATGCTTTGAGGTGTTGTGTTAACTGTTGTGATCTCTTTCTATTCAGCTTCACCCACCTGCCTTCTTTGACACTCATACAGTCTATCTGCCTCTTTGCTGGAAACCCTCATTTCATTTTACGTTCTTCCTGTCAGTCTCAAATCTTCTTCACCAGATTGCCTTCTGCTTTTCTGCACTTGTACCTGAACCACCGTAATCTGTTTTTTTTTTAATCTTTTCTGCAAATGAAGCTACTTTGGCTTCTGCTCTTATGTCTTCATTTCTTTGTCTGTCTCACAGTGTACATCCTACCACCCATCTCAGGCAATTCTTTTCCATCACTTCTAGCTTCCTCATCTGCTCTGCCTTTACCGCCCAGATTTCTGTACCATACAGGAGTACTGGTCATGCCACTAATTTCTACACTTTACTTTTTGGCTTCTTTGTATGTATGTATTAATTTATTTATGTGTGTATTTATTTTTTACATTTGTTAATTGGATAGTAATGAATCTTTTCAGGCACAACCTGGACCAAAAAGCCAAAGAAATACAGTAATTTGCAATAAACACAGATGGATTTTACAGCAAGTACAATAACAGGACAACCGCTGCAATGACATATTGTATCTGTATTCACAATGAAATGAATACAAAATGGAATGAGAATGTAACTGTAGTAGAAGCATAGCACTATATAATCCATGTTCCTTTCAGCGGAAACTTTGGTCTAAAAAGCTCTAGTTGTAGAGTGTTACAGGAATCCATACGCATATGAACAATTGGAGGTAGAGTGGTGTTGCCAGTTGTCACAAACAGTTGACTATAAAAGCAAACCTAAGGAGAGTGACTAATGAATATTTAGGGAAGTGCAGGAATGGTAGACATTATGGTATATTGAAATTCCTGATAAAAGACATATTTTAAAGAAAGCAACTATACATTAATTCCTGCAAATTTAGTCAGTCATCTGTTTATGATTTGTTTCCTTGGACTGAAATGTTTATGTATCTTAGCCAACACTTAAATAGTCCCTGGCCTTCATTCACAGCAACTGCGATTTCATCCTTTGTTTTGTATATGATTTGAAAAGTATTTTATCAAGTCTCCTTGTTCAGTAGCAGACTGTTAACTTGAATAGCATGGCTGTTGTTTGTTTCCTGTAGTAAAAATAATCTCTTCTTCACTTTTCTCGTTAAGATAATCCTAATGTATTGATCACAACTGAAGAATTTGTTCCAGTTTTCTTAACTGCACTGTTAAGCAAATGTCATAATCTAGCAATGATGGTAGCCAACAGAAAACAAGTTAATGTTTTTTTAAGCATCTCACAAGTACTTGGATGACTGATCACAGCATTTGCCAAACCACATTGCTATAGTGCAGATCTTTTCAAACATACATATTTCACTACATTTTAAGGTGTTTTATCAGGAGGAGTGGCCTGCCCATACAGGGCATTAAGTTAACTCTAATGCACATATGACTTATAATTTGGGGTCCGAATGGAGAGATATGTCAGCAAGTAAAGGAGAGTATTATTGCTGAAACTGAATTCATCCTTAAGTCTTGGTGAGTACCTTCACGAAGTGGACCATGTTTTTCACAAAAACTCACCAAGATAACACTGATATATAGACTGTATTTATATAGCATATATCATGGACATAAGTAGGTTAAAAATTAAAAAAGAGAGCTGGGTGCACAAGACCCAGGATAAAAAGTTGCCCAATCCTGGTAGGCACACTGGTGCCAGGACTGGAAAAGATGACAGTATTGAATTCTCAAAATACGGAGACAATCCTACAATGGGGCCAGGCCAGGCCCAGAGGGAGGATGGCCCCCCTGTTGTAGAAGAAAGTAGCAGTCCACAAAAAAAATCACAAAAACTGATTGGCCAAAGAAGAGCCATAAAGATGATAAAGTGGACTATTGAGGATAAGAAATAATTATGTATTGTTGCTATTATGCAAAAATCCCAGAATTTCCACATGCAAAATTTGCAAACCAATTAAGAGAGAAATTAGAGGAAAGAAAAATACTTCCACAGGAAAAATTGTCAGAAGCTTCAAATGAAAATGTGCATTCATTAATACAACAAATTTGTGAAAAACAATATATAGGTCAAGAAACGTTGATCTGTTTGGAAAAAGAAACATCCGAGGAAGTGCAAAAATATAAACAACAAAACCTAGAGAGATTTGAAAAGTATAAAAAAGGAATATGGACATGGGAAAGAAACAGAGATTTGATATGTTGCAATATTTATGCAAAGGAGAAAGCCAAATTAATCAATGTAAAGAAGGCAGCCCCAAAGATATTCAAAGAGAAATACAGGGAAAGGCATCCGGATATGGAAAATTTCACAATAGAAAAACAATATCACAAAGAGGGAATGTAGAAAAGAAGATTAGTAAAGTAGAAGTGAAAAAAATAGAAGTTGAAGTTATGGAGTGCCTTCGAAGTGAAGGATTTGGTGTAGAAGGTGTAACACAGGTTACATCACCAGTCTTCAAAGTAAGGAGAAGCAGAAAGATCAGGAGACATCTGAAGAAGAAATATGGACATGGGAAAGAAAGAGAGATTTAATATGGTGTAATATTTAGGCAAAGGAGAAAGCAAAACTAACCAATACAAAAAGAGCAGCAGCAAAGATATTTGAAGAGAAATACAGGCAAAGAAATCCATACATGGAAAACTTTACAATATATGAAATAAGAAGACAAAGAAGAAAAGTAGAAAAGGAGATTAGTAATGGAGAAGTTAAAGAAACAGAAATTGAGGTTATGGAGTACCTTCAAAGTGAAGGATTCAGTGTATAAAATCTAATTCAGAAAGCACCACAACAGTATAGAGCAATGGATATCTATACTAAGGGAAACCAGTGGAACAGGAAGCAATTGGTCAGGTGCCATATGAAGATATTTTGGAGCCTTCGACGGAAAACCAGTACAAACGTTCACTTGAAGTTAGGCAGCAAGGGAAGGAACAGGAAACTGTGGAAACTCTGATGCAGTCAATGTTGAGGAGTGATAGGCCAGTGAGTTCCCATATGACAGAGCAAGAGATGGCATGGGATGAAATTGAAGAGAAGGTGCCAGAGGAAGATGCTATAGAACTTTCTATAGAACCCCCGCAGGAAATGGAAATCAAGGGATGTGTGTTCAGTTTGGAAGAAAATGAGTTAAGAGAAGAGTTGCTTGATTTAATAGACATAAATATATTAAGATCAGTGAAAGAAATAGACTGAAGGTCAATAAAACCCAAAAAGTCAGAAGTATGATAAAAAACTGAACACAGTACTTAGGACTGTCCATAAAGACCCATGCAATATAACAAAAGTAAATAGGATATGTTACTGTGCATCTAAATTAATAATTGATAAATTTCTACCACAAGAACACAGGGTAGTGAGGGAAAGGAAGGGGAGAAATCGAATACCATCATGGAAGTATCAAACAGAGAAAACTATAAAGCAATTAAGACAAAACATGTCACTGTTCGAAGACTATAGAAGAGAAAATAGATCAACAAAAATACTAAGAAAGATAGATGTGATAAAAGCAATGCACACTATTATAACAGAGCAGGATCTATCATCCACATTCACAAATAAACTAAAAAAATTAGCACAGGCAAAAAATCCTAGAAGATACGCAGATAAATGTAAAGAAAAAGTACAAAATAAGCAATTTATTAATGACCCAAAAATTGGGAAATAAGGTAAAAGGAATTGAAAGACCACCAGAAAAAGAAGAAATAGATACATTTTGGATAAGTATCTATGAAGATCTTGTGGAACATAAAGATGTTAAATGGATAGAAGTAAAAGAAAGAATAAGAAGTTTAAAGGAATAGGATATGAAATGGGATGAAGTAACAACCAGAGAGATTGAAAGAAAGTTAATAAAAACCTCTGATTGGAAAACCCCAGACCAAGATGCAGTACCTAGCCTTTGGTTAAAACTATTAACATCTTTGCACGAAAATTTAGCCATGAGTAAGAACTATTTATATGAGCACCCCAGGCAGACACCAACTTGGCTAACAACAGGAAAAACAATGCTATTACTTAAGAGTGAACCTGCAAGCTACCCTAAAAATGATAGACCAATAACTTGTCTTCTGATGACGTATAAACTATACATGAGAGTTGATGCTGGCAGAGTTTATAGTCATTTAGAAGATAACTCAAGGCAGTAGAACAAAAGGGCAATAAAAGAAAGTCATATGGGACAAAGGATCATTCCTTGTTAAATAAAGCCATAGTGGACAACTGTTAAAAGGGGAAGAATCTAAGTATGGTATAGACTGACTACAAAATAGCATTTGATTTTATCCCACATTTATAGATAAGAGTTCTTAAAAATGTATAAGATACACCCTGCACTGATCGACTACATTACAGTGACCATGAAACAGTGGCAGACCACTTTGCAGTTAAGCCATGCTAAAGGGCAAATTATTATCCCAGGGATAAAAATTAAAATGGGGGATATTCCAGGATGACTCTCTGTCACCCTTGTTATTCTGCCTTGCTCTTAATCCATTAAGCTGTTTACTTAACAGCTGAGGTCATGGCTATAATCTGGCTCCTAGAAAACAACAAAATGTAAAGACTTCTCATCTTCTCTTTGTTGATGATTTAAAACTGTATAGCTCATCAGATGAGAAACTGAAAGTACAACTGCAGGTTGTCAAAGCTTTTTCAGATAATATAAGAATGTAATTTGGTCTTGATAAATGTGCAAAAGCAACCTTTAAAGCAGGAAAACTGCAACACCAGGAAAACATCAGTTTGGGACAAGAATGTCATATAAAAGAACTTGAACAAGAGGGAGTGTATAAATATTTGGAAACTGATGAATGATCAGCAATAAAACATGAACAAATGTGAATAAAACTTAATATGGAATGCTTTAGAAGACAAATTAATCCTGAAAACAGGGTTGACATCAAGGAACAAAATCTAAGCTATAGATTAATTTGCTCTTCCTGTCCTAACTTACTGTTTTGGAGTGATTGACTGGCCCCAAAATGTGTTTGATAGATTAGCTAAGAAAACAAGTAGGATGCTTCATGCTGACCAAATGATTTATAAAAATCAGTGTATACCAAGATTATACTGTATATTCCCCATTCTGAAGGAGAGATGAGGCTCCTTGAAATTGATTACATGTATAGATCTGCAATCATGGGACTCCACACATATCTGCTGACCTCACAAGACCGAAATGTAGTGAAAGTTTTGAAACATGAGGAGAATAATTCTAAGATGACTTCTCTGCTTAATCTAGTGGAAGCATATCAGCATCAAGCAGGAATGGAAATCAAACCAGAAGTAGATAAAATGAGGCTGCAACTGAATGTGCCAAAAAACAAAAGAAAGAATATAGGGTGAAGGACCAGATGAGAAAGCAAAAAATGTGGAAAATGCATAAATATAGTTACAATTATAGAAAACATCTGGAAGAACCTCACGTTGATCAGGAATGAATGCAGGAATGGCTAAGGAGTGACAAATTCAAACCAAGAGATGAAAGGTCAATATTGGCAGCCCAAGATAGTGGGCTACATACACACTGGTTTACAAAATCCATTGAACATATGGGGGAAACAGACAATGTAGGTTCAGTCAATTGGAAACAGTCTCACACCTCATTGCTGGTTGCGACACACTAATGGCAGAAGGACTGTATACTGAAAGGCATAATAAGGTTGCACTAGGGATTATGCAAACATTATGGTATTGAAGTGGCTGAAAAACACTGAAAACATGACCCACAAATTATCGTAGAAAATGATGAAGTTTATATCACATGGGATCACCCATTACCAAGAGATCAAAAGATAGATGCTAGAAAACCGGATATAGTGGTCCATGAAAAGAAGACAAAAGTAGCATTGATCATTGAAATCACCAAACCCAGTGACTACTGTGTTTTGCGTACAGAGAGACACAAAGTTATAAAATATCAGTATCTGCAGCCAGAAACGAGAGTAATATGGAAGAATGATACACAGACAGTTCCAATAGTAGTAGGAGCAACGGATCTTAGAAAATTTAATCTACAGTCGTATTTATATATGTTACCAATCCATGTAACCCTATATGAATTGCAGAAGGAGTCATTACTGGGCACATTGCAAAGAGCACTTTTGGTTGACATGAAAGATTGAAACAATACTAATTTCATGAACTTTAATTGTACTTTGACTTAGGAATGGGGTCCATTCCCATCATGGTATAAGAAATCCAAAATATTTGGAGAAATTAAAGAGTGACCCATATGATACAGGTAAAGCTTATAAAAAACAAAGTTGAAGTACCTTACAGATTTGCAGAAGTATGCCCATGTGGTTTTTCTGTTAAAATTTTATAAAGCATCTGAGAATCAAATCAGATGACAAAAGTGCCCAGAACAGAGCTACTTAATAATGGACATTAAGTATTAGCCAACTGTTTGCTTCATGAAGTGTTTGACCTAAACATTAGGTAGGACAATGGGTTTGGAACAATAATATAAAAAAATTATGTCTGGTCATTAGCACAGAAGATTAAGGTTATGAGCTGTTAACAAACTGCTTCTTTTTTTTGTTAATGAGGGTAGAGCACAGATCTGCATAGATCTTTTCATGCTGGGCCCAGAAGTACTGTCTGATTTGGTGGCTTGCTCAGAGTCACACAGCATACAAATAAAGGCTGAGGAGATCCAAGTCAGGACTAATGAATGCGTCTCACTAACAGCTCATAGCTTTAATCCTCTGCACTATTTGATAGCTTCACTGTTTGATTCTCTTAGCCTCCATTTGCCTACTGTGAGACTTGAGTTGGAGCAAGTTATTTGCCCAAACAGTGCTCCTAGGCTAAGACTGAAAATAGACCATGTGAATCACTGCTTTGCTCCACTCAGTAAATATAAATCAATAAAACAAAAATATTCTTGTGACAGATTTCCTTTTTATGTGTTGCTTCTTTCCTACAGGTTTCAGGTTTGCATATGAAATTGCATTATATTTTCCTGAATGAACAGAGACCTCTTCTTTCTGAAACCCACTGAAAATACAACTTCCAGGCTGGACATTCCCAGTTAACAATGTTAAAACACACACTGACACACACACACACACACACACACACACACACACACACACACACACACACACACACACACACACACACACAAAATAAAACATGACAAGCTCTGGTTTAACTTCACAGGCCCAAGAATTTTATATTCAGTTGTATCACATGTACCATAATCAGTAAAGGTGTCAAACAAGGTGTGCAAACATTATGGGACAATGTCAGCTGCATCACACAGTTCATATAATAACATGACCCATGCAGACACATCAGTGTAATCTCATTTCCCTGATGTTTATTGAACAAGTACAATAATATGCATAGGTTTGTAGTGTTATACTATACTGGAAATTACAAGTTGGGGTTCATAAACATATTTTACATGTTTTACATGTTACTGTTGTATTGTTCTATAGTATAGAATTACTGACACCACAGGCTGTATAGTGGAGTGTGTCATTCAAGTGTCAGTCTATGGATGCAATTATAAGGGAGGCTGTCAAGTTGTAGACATTATGCCATAAAATAAGGCAGTGTGCAGCACCGATATCCATATAAGGTCTAGATGGCTGTTATCTTTGCAAGTACATATGACTACTGAGTGAGTATACCCAGCAAAATGGAAAACAATGCTTTACTGTGACATAACTGCTTGAAACATCCTGTGGGACTGTAGGGTGAACAATGGCATAACAGAAGCATGGCACAAATCTGCACAAAATACACAAATACAGACACACATAAAATTGCTACAAAAAGAAGATAAGCAACACCATGACTTATGTAGAAAGCCACTCTGTGCAGGCTGTGAGAAGCACAGCAGGAAAAGTAAAACTGCCCACTCCATAGACTGACACTTGAATGACACACTCCACTATACAGCCTGTGGTGTCAGTAATTCTATACTATAGAACAATACAACAGTAACATGTAAAACATGTAAAATATGTTTATGAACCCCAACTTGTACATGTGCTAAGAAACCAGTCTCTGCCTGTAATCATTGTATGGGAGTATAGCAATGTTTATGCAAAGTAGCGAAGCATTGCATTATGAGTAATATGCATCCTGACAGCATATTAAGATTACATTAGAGTGGAATGTATGGGTCAGAGCTTTACACATTGTCTGGACAATATACATCATAACCTTGTTTAGATATATATATGCAACGCATGTAAATACATGTAGCCGAAACCTCATTTGGATATGAAATTACCTGTCATGCAACACATTCAGGTTACACATACATATTCATTGAAACAGCATATGCTCATGTTGGACTTCATAGGGCAGCATCCAGTGCAGGGATGCACATCAAAAATACACCTCGATATGCTAATATGCAAAAAAACAATGTAATGCTGCTAAGTGTAACAATGCACATACAGTTGCACCTATGCCTGTGACCAAGGAAAGCAGAACCCAACCACAACACAGAAACGCATCTCTGCCACCAGCCCTAACAAGGAGTGGGACAGATACCCATACAACTGAACATATAGAATGTATACCAGCATCATACATGGGGAAAGTTTATGATGGCTTAGAACTGCTCCATGGCAGTCCTGCACTCCATGGATGTTGCAGTGAAGTGCATGCATTAATCCACTTTGTGTCACATTACTGAAAAAAACTGTCCAAGTATGTGACTAGCAGCTGTCTGGGACACTCCCTGAACCATGTCTGCCACTACCTCACCAATGTTTTGCTTTGGCACACTGTGCAGTGAGCAGCTTTCTTTTGGATAACAGTAGCAGTGCATATCACAGCATGACTACTCAGAAGACCTTCAATTGTCTCATCAGAGTTGCTGTGCACTTCACCAAATGTCCAGAGGGAATTTCTGCACTTGCCCACACAAACAACGGAGTAAATAAGGAAACTAGAGAACCAAGCACTGTGAGGCAAAAACACTAAGGACTTTGTCACTCTGCCAATCAATACATGAAATTGTGAAAAAGAAGAGAACATTTAAGAAGGTGATATGTGCTAAACTTACTGAAGCATACCTTTAGTTCCCTTCTTCTGTAATACCATGGAGTTATCTTAGAGGGTAGTATCAAGTAAGAAGAATTTTAAATGGCATTACTGAAATATTTTTGTAAAATGCAGATAAACTGTAAATCTGCAAAAAGTATCTTCATTTTCTTTATAAAAAATGAAAAAAACGCACAGTGGAACAGCTAATGTAAATCTTCGCAATACAGATTACACACAGAAGTTGCAAAATGTGTTCCTTCCTATTAATTTTTATAATAATAATATGTCTGATAAAATATTAGGTTTATATATCACAGCTTAAATTAATATAAGATATGAGAATTGACAAGAATTTGTTTTGGTCACTTTACAAATGAATTCTTATCCCTAAGGCAGTTTGTTTACGAAACTTTAAGGGGCAACATAGGTGACTGAAAGCTAGAATAACTGTTTGTCAGTTCTATAATACAAGACAGTATACCACAAGGCAGCTGTCACTTACCTATAAATACTGACATACTTATTTAAGGAGTTTTATCTGATAAGTCCATTGAGATATAATCTTTAATTTATAACTGAATCCTATTTAAAAAGAAGGAAACCAATTTACCTGCTTAGCAACTGGTTATCTTCCTGTAACATCAGTGACACCATTAGACTATTAGTTGGTTGCTTTCACTGTGGTAAGGGTTGTGATCTATGTAGATGAAAACAAAAACAAGAGATCAGCATAATTTGCGGCCACATACTGATGTGTGTGTGTGTGTGTGTGTGTGTGTGTGTGTGTGTGTGTGTGTGTGTGTGTGTGTGTGTGTGTGTGTGTGTGTATCTTTGCATTTGTGCTTGTATGCACATGTGCAGCATGTTGGGGGAGGTCAGACACTGAGCTCCTCACCTCCCTTACATATATCACTTGTGCAGCATGTTGGAGGAAGGTCAGATTCTGATCTCCCCACCTTCCTTACAAATATAACGTGCAGCATGTTGGGGGAGATCAGATGTGGATCTCCTCACCTTTCTTACAAATATCACATGTGCATCATGTTGGAGGGAAGTCAGGTGCTGATTTCCTCAATTCCCTTACATATATCACAAGTGCCGCATGTTGGAGGGAGGACAGATGATATCCACACTTCACTTACATATATCACATTTACAGCATGTTAGGGGGAGGTTAGATACTGATCTCCTATCTTCTGTCACATATATCACATGTGCAGCATGTTGGAATGAGGTCAGATCTAATCTCCTTACCTCCTTTACATATATCACATGTGCAGCATGTTTTGGGGAGGTCAGATTCTGATCTACTCACCTCCCTTACATACATCACATGTGCAGCATGTTTGGGGAGGTCAGATTCTGATCTACTCACCTCCCTTACATACATTATATGTGCAGCATGTTTGATGGAGGTCAGATGCTGATCTACTCACCTCCCTTACATACATTACATGTGCAGCATGTTTGATGGAGGTCAGATGCTAATCTACTCACCTCCCTTACATACATCACATGTGCAGCATGTTTGGGGAGGTCAGATTCTGATCTACTCACCTCCCTTACATACATCACATGTGCAGCATGTTTGGGGAGGTCAGATTCTGATCTACTCACCTCCCTTACATACATTACATGTGCAGCATGTTTGGGGAGGTCAGATTCTGATCTAACATGTGCAGCATGTTTGGGGAGGTCAGATTCTGCCCTTACATACATTACATGTGCAGCATGTTTGGGAGGTCAGATTCTGATCTATTCACCTCCCTTACATACATCACATGTGCAAGTTTGTTCGGAGATCAGATTCTGATCTACTCACCTCCCTTACATACCTCACATGTGCAGCATGTTTGGGGAGATCAGATTCTGATCTACTCACCTCCCTTACATACATCACATGTGCAGCATGTTTGATGGAGGTCAGATGCTGATCTACTCACCTCCCTTACATACATTACATGTGCAGCATGTTTGATGGAGGTCAGATGCTGATCTACTCACCTCCCTTACATACATTACATGTGCAGCAGGTCAGATTCTGATCTACTCACTCCTACATACATCACATGCAGTGTGTTTTTGGTTCCCTTACATATATTACATGTGCAGCATGTTGGGGGGGGAGATTCTCTGACTCACCTCCCTTACATACCACACATGTGCAGTACATGCATGTGAAGATCAGATTATGATTCATTCACACTCACCTCCACATCACATATCACATGTTGCATGTTTGGGACATACATCACATGTGCAGCATGTTTGGAGGTCAGACTGATCTTGATCTCCTCCTCCCATACATATTGTCATTGTGCAGCATGTTTGGGAGGAGGGTCAGATCTGATCTACTCACCTCTGGGAGGTCAGATTCTGATCTACTCACCTCCCTTACATACATCACATGTGCAGCATGTTTGGGGAGGTCAGATTCTGATCTACTCACCTCCCTTACATACATCACATGTGCAGCATGTTTGATGGAGGTCAGATGCTGATCTACTCACCTCCCTTACATACATTACATGTGCAGCATGTTTGGGGAGGTCAGATTCTGATCTACTCACCTCCCTTACATACATCACATGTGCAGCATGTTTGATGGAGGTCAGATGCTGATCTCCTCACTTTCCTTGCATAGATCACATGAGCTGCTTGCATCTTCCTTCCATCATCACCAGTTACTATCCCAGTACCAGTAATTTTGTACTCTGGATGCATTGGTAATCAGAGAGCACAGGGTTGGACTGAACCAGGGATGTGCTGCATCATGTAATAGGGAGAATGAGGATAGAGGGAGAGAGGGAAAGAGTTAATGGTCATTAGGAGGCAACAGCAAAAGAGGAGATCTTATGGACTATGGAACATGATGAAAGAAAAAGGGAACAAAAAACAAAACTAATGGAATAAAAATACAAATGTAGTAGTGCAACACTACTATATTATACTGTACTGTACTTTATACCATACATCTTGATGAGAATTTTAGTGCTAGCAAAGTAGACCATACTTCCCTATTCCCAGAAACAGTCTACAAACTATACTCTGATGGACTCTCAGATTGCCAAGCTTCTCAATCTGTCATAGAGAGTGGTCTAACTATTTTTTTAAGGGAAAGTCACACCTACTAATGACCATAACAGAGGGTGAAGGCACAGACTGACTGGTACAATTAAAGCTTTGTCCTGTGATTTGGTTCTCAATTCAGAAGCCATATATTTAAAACACTTGACACTCGATGTCCTTAAGGGGTCATTTGCATATATCCCATGGGTCTCTATTACAGGAGGTTCAGGGCATCACGCAGTGAAAACTCTAGCTTGGCTAGGTTTTTAAAAGTCAGTATTGCATTTAAGAAAGATCGGGATCAGCTAATGCTGATTGCACCTCCAACACTTTATGCCCTGAGCAGTTAACCCTTTCACCCCACCCTAGCTATGCTACTACATCAGACTGTACTGTTTTAAAGGAGAGCACTCTTTTTTTCCTATTAGTTTAAAAGTTAACGTAATTGAAAAACATTATTTGCTGTGGAGAAATTATGTTTATTTTACTTTTGGGTGCTGGCAAAGTGTTTAAAGTGCTTTCTATTGAGTTATGTGAACAACGGACTTTTAAATACTTTTACGTTCTAGCAGCTCTTGCTGCTTTTTATCTGCAAAAGAGTCACAAACTGTCAGTCCCACAGTTACTCCTTCATCTAGCCACAAAAAGAAAAAGTTAAGCAAACAGCCTTTGCCACCACATCATGTAATTGGCCTCAACTGCAAGTGGGTTACTCTGCTGTGGTTATTAGTTGTACCCCAGACCACACATCTTTTACCCTTGATCCCACTGGTGTTGAACCTACAGCCACATGGACTAGTGGTTTAACGTGTGTTCGGCGACTGTTGGGGTCTCCACGGTGGGCAAGGTAGAGTCACTCTTGTTGTTCCTGACAGAGAAAACAGGAAAGATTCCCCTGTTTTGTCAGAATGTTGTGCACATCCCTGGGTAGGCTGTTACTGCCATTAATAACACTGTTGTCCCCATTTTTCCTGTCAAAACCTTCCCAGAAAACTGAACAATATTTTGATCCTTCTCAAAGTTTCTCAAGGCTTAATTGAGGCTATTGATCCTTCTTATAGGTCATAGGTTCATAGGTAACTATTAGGCTAGCTGCCCATTTCAGTCCGTTATAAGTTTAGCCAGTTTCCCTTTTTGTGATCGATATAACCTATCTCATTTGGTTATAGATTAGCCTTACTCATCCCATGGTTGATAATTATATATCACCCCTGATGAGAATAACTGTGATCATACCATAGGTAAGCTGTGGGGACACATGCATGTGATAAAACATTTAAGTGCTGCCTTTGTCCATTAGTAATACAGGAGGCTGTCCTTGGGTAAACTTCCTGTTTCCCATCCAACGATCTAAGCTGCATTTGAATATGAACAGGGATAAACTTTGTTTATGTTGTTGGGGAGTCTGTTCAACAGCAGCAGTATCCTTTGTGAGATGTACCTGTCCCTTCAAACCATTTTGTTGATGTTGCAGAAGAGGCTTAGATCCCTATACCAAGTATTTCTGATGCCATTTGACTTGCTCATGTGCAATAAATTCATCAGTAATGGGTCACAGGATGCCTTGTGTTCTAGACACAGGTCACCTCTTCGCAGTCTGTAGGATACCAGTATAGTGACAGGGCTTTGCGTCGGTCCATGTACGACATGTTGTTTAGGCCTTGCATTCTTTTAGTAAGATATCTCTGGGTATTCTAGTTTTTGAGTTGTTGCATGTGTCTGGTCAGATACATGTCAAAGGGTGCATTACATTCATTGACTGGCGTAATTATGGATTATAATTCTTATAAAGCAGTATCTGAAAAGTCCAGTAGGGATACTTCTTATCCTTAAAAGTTTCAAGTTTCTGAATTTGGACAGGAAGATGAAGGGATTTCACTCAGATTTCTGATTCAGATTCAGAGGAGAGCTAAATTGCGAAATCTCCTATAGGGGTTTTGTTTTCTCTGAGACTTTTTCCAAAATGTTCCAGTGTTTTCAGTGGGATAACACTGACATTTCTCAGTCCCTCAGAAAATACTACAAGTTGTTGCAGAATGAATTTCCAAAACCTTCACCCATTCCTCCAGTTCTTTCAGCATTAGAGGATGTGTATCTTACTGTTTACAATTTTCCTGATAATCAACCAGCTGCCCCTAAAAAAGCAGATAGTATGTATAAAGTTTGTCAAGCTTTTAAGTTTTTGTGCATTCTTCCCAAACCTGACCCAGCAGCTGTAGCTTTGCTTAATCCTATTGCTGTAAATATGTTGTTAAATGGGAAGATACATATGAGAAAAAGTGCAACTTTGAATTTCAGGATTTTGAACTGTTAAGCTCATATGTTAAAGTTTGTTCTGACTAATTGTGAAAGTATGCGGAATGTTTTGATTGCAGTTTCTCCTTGTGAAGAACAATCTGCTTTAAATAACTTAGCTACTTCTATTGTATATGTCACAACTCATTGTTTAGTGTGTGTATGACTCAGTTGATGCTTCTTCAAGGGATATGGCTACTGGTGCAGTTTTGAGGAGGTTTGCCTGGTGCATTCTCCAAACCTCCCAGATAAAGTTAAAATTGAGACTTTAAATGTTCTTTTGGGTAGAGATTTAGTTTTTGGTCCTTCTGCAGCACAGGGAATCAAAAAGTTTGATGTAAGGGGTAAGCTGATGCACGAAATCTCCAAGACGTTTCAGCCCTCCTCTTCCACATTTTCTAAGGCATTCTCCCCTCATCCAATTTTGGCAAAAAAAAAAAATCTCAACAAAATGCAAGTAAACAGATATTTAAGAAGAAATGACAAGGGGTTCCAAAGCGAATTCTGGAATCTTCCCAAACCAAAGGCAGTGTAAGTCAGAATTACTATTTAAGGGACCTTGTTCACCACCCACCCACCCTGACAACTCCATTTCCCTTCCAGAAAGTCTGAATTTCCACTTTTCTTTTTGGAATAGTTAGTTTCAGACAAATGGATTCTGAAGATCATTCATCAAGGCTACAGATGGCATTGGGAGGAAATTCCTCTTTTCCAGGGGGCAATCCCTCATCCACCAAACCAGACTCTTATTTCTACCTATCCTTCATCACATGTTGTTCTAGGGTGTGATAGAACCAGTTCCTTTTTCCCACCAGGGGAAAGGTATTTATTCAAGGATGTTTTTAGTGCCAAAGAAAGAAAATGCTTGGTGAATCTTTCTTTCCTAAATCTGCTGTGCACAAATTCAAAACAATTTCACTTCAAAACCTATTATCCCTTATTCCTTATTAAAGGCCCCTGGTAACACAATAATTAAAATATGCTTATTGTCACATTCCTATTCATCCAGGCTTCAAGCATTTCTTAAAGTTCTGTATGTTTAGATCAAATTATTAGTTCTCTGCCTTACTCTTTGGACTATCCACTGCACCAAGAGTGTTCACAAAGTGTCTACCATCAGTTATAACTCATTGCAGACTATAGGATATCCATGTCTTCCCATGTTAGATGACTTGTTTGTCATTGCAGAGCCTTTTTCAAAGTGTCAGGAATCTCTTACTTGGGTGAGAGATCTTTTACACAAGTTGGGATTCCAAGACAACATTCAAAAATCTTTTGGGATTCCAAGAGAACATTCAAAAATCTTTTTTGACTCCTTCACACAAAATTGTCTTCCTGGGGTGTCAACCCAACAGCTCAGTTCAAATGTTTTTTTCTTCCACAGGACAAAAATTGATCTTTATCTAGATCTAATTCTAAGGTTTTCCACTTCGACTTCAGTCACGGTGAGGGAATACCTTAGGGACTTAGGTCTCATGACATTTATGATCTTATGATACACCTGGCAAGACTGTGTAAGAAAAATACAATGGTATCTGAAGTCTCTTTGGTCCCAGCACCAACATCTTTTGTCTTTTCAAATCCCATTGCTGAGGCTTGTTAGAAGAGAAATTACTTGGTGGAAACAGCAAATATTCTTAAATCCAGGTCTCCCCTTCTTCTCTCCCTGTTTCAAAGCAGTCAGTCGGCACAGATAACTTGAACTTTGCTTAGAGAGCAGTTTCAGGAGGGATAAAAGTACAAGGTGTTTGGGACTCCAAGGCACACAAATATAAAAGAAATGTTTGCCCCGATCAAGGTGCATAACTCTATGACTCATCCTTAGTCCCAAGGAGCTCTTCAAGTTGTTAAAGACTATACCACAGCAATGTGGTACATCAACAAGCAAGGGGGAGCTAGGTTCTTCCCCCTGTGCAGACTAGCCATGTTAACTTGGGATATAGCTTCACAGCACAGTCTCATGCTATAGGCATTCTACATTCCATCATGAGTGGAAACTAGATCAAGGGGCTTCCAAGATTTGATCCATCTGTGAGGAGTTCCTCAAGTAGAATTATTTGCCTCTTCTTATTCTTCAAGGGCAGCAGGCACTGAATTTGTGGATGAAGCACTGAAATTTAAAGTTGTTTGCTAGCATCAATCCCTTCATTAGAATGAATGTAGATTCATTCCTGGATGGATTTGTGGTGCTGCTTCTGCAAAAAAAAATAAGCAAGTAAAGTATATGTGTGTGTGTGTGTGTGTGTGTGTGTGTGTGTGTGTGTGTGTGTGTGTGTGTGTGTGTGTGTGTGTGTGATGCCCCATTTAGGGATAACTGTTGGTTAGTTAATCTTCTTAGGCTCAAACTCTGAACCTTAGTTACAGGAAACAAGAGCCTGAATATTCTACCCGAACCACCAAGGTGTTAAAAAAATAAATTGAATGTCAAGGAGTTGAGTGTATAGCTTTCAACTGTCCAGATTTCTGTCTCATATTTTAGGTTGGTTCCTCATAACACTTGATGTTTTCTGGCAAATCAGTGAGAACTGAATTTACTAAATAATGACAGCCACTTAAGTTTCAGTCTTCATATCCTCCAAAAAATGCTTGGCAACAAAAACCTTTTAGTCTAGCACCTGTCTAACATTATACAAGAATATTTTAAATTTGTTTCTAGTTTTACGCTTGTGATACCCCATTAATTCTGGCTTTGTCCAGATTTCTTGTGCTACAAGGTTGAGAGGTATGGTTGAGTTGAGGGATGAGTGCATTTTACAAGGAACTGGGTGTCAAGTGCATTTTATAAAGAATTGAGAGCTTCAGTGGAATAGAAGTTTACTGGTGCTAATGCTAGGTCAGTTTACAACATGCAACTCTTTAGCAAATTGCATTACTATTGTACTAAAGAGTTTATAAGCATTGTTAGTAGGACCAACAGGTAGCATTCTTGCTTTTGATGTAGAAGACTGTGGGTTCTACTCCCACAGCATGCAAATGGATTGCTGATACTGTGTTGTAATTTAATGTAGGATGCTGCAGTCATGAGTATGTCCTCCATTGGAGGAGATGCCTAGTAGCTATGAACCTGCTGTCATTTTCCATCATTTCCCTATTGCAATATTACCAGCTTACCATTTGTTTAATGTATCATAGGCAATTTATTCTTCAAGGGCAGCAGGCACAAAATTTGTAGATGAAACACCGAAATATAAAGATGTTTGCTAGCAGCAAATTCTTCATTAGTTACAAATCACTTTAATGTGAAATTCTTCAAATTACTTTTACTTCTGCAGAGATTGTGCATATTGACTGATATGGTGCGTTGTAATGACAGAAGTTTGAGTAGACTTTTATTGATGAAATATTCTGATTTGGGCAGTTTTGCCAATATTGAGTCATACATTTTGTTTTATTGCTTACTAGAAAAATGTTCAAAACTACAAATTTATAACATGCTCTAACAAGTGGTGCTGTATTATACAAGGAATATAATTTAATATAATCATGAAGGCAAATCAAAGAACACGTGCATGTATTCATGGTTCTAAAAATGTGTGCAAGGGGCCTATGATTTGAAAATAGCCAAAAGGTAAACTTTACCTGCCACTGGCCAGATGAAGTAATGGGGCACTGGAATGGCTGCGGGGGGGGGGGGGGACGACAATCCATTACCCACAGTTTGACCATGATCCGGCTCTGGGAAGCACTATATGCTTGATTTCTTCTTTAGGTCTAGATCAAACTTTGCTAGGGCATTCTCCAGGAGCTCCTGCATTCTTTTCCTTCCAAATCCCAAATGCAGTAAGCTAGGGTAATCTACAAGTATAGCTAAGGCTATTGCAGCAGTGATCAATATGATAATCATAGCACATAACAGCAGGTGTTCGAATCATCACTGCTGCAGTAGCCACTCTCTCTCTCCAACCTTCTCGTTTTTTGATGTGTTGTTTATGCCAGGGTGTGAACATTACCTTTTTTGTTATTCCTAACATCATCCTTTCAAGTCTCACCCTCTCTCTCTCTGCTGACCTGAAAGCTTTGAAGGACTTGCACCCATACCTGTCTTTTTAGTCAGTTCACCTCAAGCTAACTGATGGCTTGGGTATGTGGAAGGTGCTCTGAAACTTTGGAAGCAGGCCAGCTATTATATCCTACTCATATAGCTAAGGCTACTGCAGCAGTCATCATTCAAACATCTACTGTTATGGTAAGTTTACTTAATATAACTATACTTTCTATAATATAAAGCTACATGAAAGTATTGTCTGAACAGAGGTTAGTGTTTTTTTGTCCATTATATAAAGTTAATATACTGTGGTTCATTGTAATAAAATAGTGCTCTGCTGTATTGTACAGCACAGCATAATATGGTACTACTAGACAGTATTATACAATGCAGTGTACTTACATTGCTTAACTGTACTGAGCAGTATTATATAGCAGCATGCAGTACAGTTTCATGACATTTAACAGTACATGGTAGTACTGTACAGTTTAATAACACAGTGTAGTAATACACAAGGTATTAGAGTACTAATATACTGTATGTATATGTCATAATACATACTGCATAGTACAATATTCTTCTACACTATACAATGCAGTACAATACTGTGGAGTGCAGTATATTGTAATATGTACTATAC
>NC_056746.1:1014601673-1014621673 GCF_019279795.1 Protopterus annectens | reverse complement strand
CATTCAAACTGTGATAATAACTATTAAGGAAATATATCATTGATGAAATAAGTAGGGGAACTACATATCCGCCACATGTAATAACAGTTGCAAAAGCATTAACATGTTGATAAAAGTCTAGGGTCATTAGCCAATACTAAAAGGAATGCACTTGTAGCTTCATGTCTGTCTCAGCCACAAAGAATATGATAATTAATTTTTATAAGTATGATAAAGACCCCATGGTGCTTTCTGAATCTGTGCTGGGAAGCTGTGTACAGGCCATATTAGGTGAAATATCTGTTGTTCAGACTGTTTCTGTTGCTTCTCCAACTTTTGTCAGTAGTGACATAAATCTATAAATGCTGCTTTAGAGACACTATTGTGTAGAGTAATGCTGCTAAGTGCTTTTTTCAACATGTGTAGCAACAGCTCTATGCCTTCAGTAAGGTGTAGTTAAGCAGAAGTGTCTCAAAAGATGGAGTTCTGCAACTCCAATGCTGCATGTGTCTCTTTGGCAGCCCCTTGTGGTACTGTGCCATTAAGCAATAACGACACATCATTCTTGTTAAAATTTTAACATGTATTTTTTTTTTAAGTTTTTGGCTTCTGTGTAAATCATTTGCTGCTACTGGTGCCCCTTCTCAGTCCTGGACACATTGACTCACTCCTGACCCTATTCAAGCCTAATCTGAAACCCTCCTCTTTCCTGAGACAAAAACAGGGCGAGGTGTCCCAGTGCAGCATCATATTCACATCCTTTGGGATTTTTTAGTTTTTATGTCCTACCCATTTTCCCACCCAAAGACCTGACATGCAGTGACATAATAGCATTATGGCCAAGAACAACTGCCAATGTGTGTGCCCACCCAACACATTTTGTAAGCATAAGATGTTTGTCACCACCAGAGGTGCCATCCTTGCTTACAACCTCTACTTGCCCTTCCTGAAGAGGTGACCTTATAAAATACAGCTGCCTTTCCTATCCTAACAGTCAGCCCCTCAAGTGCTGGGCTTGTTACTTGTACCCAGGTCACTTGGAACACAGTCAGGACTCCATTTTAATATGCATATTGATTGTCAGCATTACTAAATACAGTTCTAATTAAAAGCATATTTGTTTTGTTATTAGCTTGGAGCACTGGTACTGATCTTAGCATTGTTGCATCACTGTACTTGGTGCTTCCGTTTGTGTTTCAGGTGCATGCCTTTTGCATGGATTCTGCATGTCTTCCTTGTGTCTGCATGTGTTTTTGCTTGGTGCTCTAGTCCTCAGTGTTCCAAAGAGAGACCATGGGTGAACTAATGATAGTTTGACATAGTAATCATTTTTAAACTGGCCAGTGTGTGTGTAAATCTCATCAACTGGTAAATAATATAAATGGAAATCATATGCACTACAGAGGTTGCATACAGAATCTACTTCGATAGCTACTACCATAATTTTAGGGAAAAATAATTAGAATCCAGTCTAGCAGCATACTGATTTTCATGGGAACATGTTCTCAACAAACATAACTAATTAAATGAGTAAATAGTAATAATAAACTGTTTGAGAAGTCAGCAGAGTCTGTTACTTCATGAAGAGACCACTTCAGAAGCAAAGTCATTCAGAAAACGTGATTCTTTTTTATGGAAGTATATACATATGAGTATATCAAGAAGAACTTTAGATTCATTTTAGGGCTTAAGTAGATTAATTCAAGAAATAATTCTTAATATCCCCAGTAACTGTTAGGAAAGTTAACTTGCTACCAAATGTGCTTTTATTTGCAGCTTGTGTTTGTTAACAGGCACTCCCAATGTTTCAGAAACATTAGCTGCATTGTGGTAGGCATTTGTGCATGATGAGCAATCAGGTACAGCGTGTGTAAAACACAGTCTGCATGAGATGTGGAGGTCAAATAGCCAACCTGCTCACAGTATAAGCTAATGGGGATATATGGAGATGAGATGGTCTGTGTATGCAAATGAGATAAAACTAGATGAAAGAGTGATTCAGAAACAGATAAAGATGTCAAAGAGATGCTCTGTCACCAGTGGTAATAACTACAGCAAAATATTAATAATGCCTTACATTAGGAAATGTCTATATAGTTATATCAAGAATCTCCATGGCAATACCCAGGCTTGCTCTGAGTTAATGCACAATGATACCTCCTATACTGAGCCAACAGATATTGCCAACATATTGGCCAACAGATTCAGTGCCAACTTTACCCCCCCCCCCCAAAGGACCAATCACAATACCAGAGAAATGCCAGGCACCCAGCTTTAACCTGCAGCACAGGATAAAGCTGCATTGTCCAAGGCCAGAATACATCTTCCATCGGACCTGACAATATCCCCGGATGTGTTCTATATGAACTACAAAGTGAACTGGCACCACATCTGTGTGCCCTGTTCAATCACAGCCTCATCACAGGCTTAGTCCCTACCAAATGGTGCACTGCTACAGTCATTCCTCTCCATAAAGGGGGAGTGACTACAGACCCTGGGAATTATCGCTCCATTAACCTGACGAGTCTGATATGTAAGGCTATGGAGCACATCATCATGGACCTTATTAACAAAGATATAGGGAATCTCCAAACTCTAGATCCCACTCAATTTGGTTTTGTAAAAGGTAGATCATGCTTGTTCAACCTGGTTGACTTCTTTGAGTCAGTCACCAGAACTGTGGATGAGGGCAAGGCAGTTCATGCAGCCTACCTCGATCTGGCCAAGACCTTTGATACCATTCCCCACTCAGGAATTATTGATAACCTCACCAAACTAGGCATCAACCCCTATATCACTAGGTGGGTTGCAAACTGGATCACAGCACCCACAATGTGAAAGTAGCAGACTCCAAGTCAGACTAGTGACCAGTCACAAGTGGATTCCCACAGGAATGGTCCTGGGTCCTCTCCTGTTTGGCATCAACTTCTCAGAAGTCCAGGCCAACATGGAGGGACTCTGGCTGACCAGGTTCATAGGTGACTGCAAGCTGGGAGCCATTATTAACTCCCAAAGTGATGTAGACATCCTACATAAAGGCCTCACTGAGACTAATGACTGGTGTCGAAACCATGGCCTTAAGCTTAATATCAAAAAATGCATCATCATCCCCTTTGGGAAAAACTCAGTTCCTACTAATTACCACATTGATGCAGCTCACTGAACACTGAAGGCATTATAAGAGATCTAGGAACACAGGCTGACAGCAACCTCTCCTTCGACCACTACATTGCCACTGTGGTCAGAAAGTCCTTCTATGTGACACATCTCATTACCAAGGGTTTTGCATCCAGGAAGAAAGAGGTCATCATCTCTCTCTCTACTCTTCCCTCATTAGGCCAGTCATTGAGTACAATGTCCCATTTAGCGTGTACCTCACTAGACACATGCAACAGCTGGAAAGGCCATAAAAGTACCTCACGAAGAGGATCCTAGGCTTTAAACACATGTCCTACATGGACAGACTCAAAAAACTCCAGCTATTCTCTGTCTCATATCATCTAATAAGAGGCGATCTCTGCTTCACTTACAAAGCCATGTCTGACTCAGCTCTGTTAGAAATGCTACATCTAAAGAAATCCCAATCCCTCCACACCACACGCTTCAGAGACCTCAACCTCATTACCACAATCAATAGAATGTGCTGGAGGGACAGGTTCATAACCCAGAGACTGCCCATGCTCTGGAATAGACTTCCCATACATGTCAAGCAGAGCACCTCAGTGGTCCTCTTCAAGAGAAATCTTGATGAGTGGATGGGAAATAGAATGTTCACCCCAGGGATCACTCCAGTGGCTCTACTTGATAGATGCACTGGGAACTAACGTCAGATGTCATAATGCCAGGGCACTTCTATGGGCTAGGCTTGTAAAGGCTCCATGGGTATTAGCCTAGTGCACACCTATGAACCTATGAATCTATATGCAGCAGGCTATAAATGCCATGAGATGTCCATGTGGTGCGTGCAATGCCCCTTGGAGGTGCCAGGTCACTCAACCAAACAATATTTTATGCACTAACATTGTGGAGTGATGTCACATGGATTGCGACTATATGCAGGAGCTGTTAGACATATGCAGCCACATGTGCAGGCTTGTGGCAGTCAAGAATTACCAGACCCAGTGGATACCAAAGTATATGTGGTTTTACATATTTTAGCTACAAGGACTTTTTAGCAACTAAAAGGGGACACAGTGGTAGTATCTCAGGGATCTAACTCCCAAATATTCCATCAGTTTCTCTCTGCATTGCTGTACCATGTGGGGTGGGGGGGATTTCCATGTTTCAAAGATGAGTGAGCCGATACCTTGCAGGACTTTTATGACATAACCCTTTCTCCTGAGGCTCAAAGACCATCAACTGCACCTACACTGAAATAAATGCTTCAACTGCTGTCCTCTGAAGAATGTACGTGTGCTGTTAAGGATATCATTCCATTATTTCCCAGGTGGTCTACGATGCGTCTGCAGGTCCACAGTCCCCCAGGCAGTTAAAATGGCTCCCACATATGGCACCTGTAACCTTTATCAACATTTTTGTAAGGGGTAATTTTCTCTAGGGGCATTTAATTGGTGACACTAGATATGCACTGGAGCCCTGGCTTATTACACCCATCAGAAATACATAAACCTAGACAGACCAGCAATACAACTATGCATTATTACAAACCAGGGTCACTGTGGAGCATGTGTTTGGACAGCTAATGTTACGCTTTCAATGCCTGGATGGATCTGGTGGTGCCCTGCTGTATGCCCTTAGCATGTGTCCTAAAATCTTTTCAGTGTGTCCAGTGCTATGCCATAAGATACTCTGGAGATAGTTACAACAGGTAGAGCAATTGCAGGAGGAACATCTTCCAGGACACCAGTCAGTAGTGGCTTAGCCAGATTAGGATACAATGGAGGAGGTAGTAACAGGGATGAGTGGTCTAGACATAAGTGAGTGCAGTATGACATGGCTCTGGGAAAGAAGCAGCTGTTTGCACACAGCATAACCCTTTAGTACAGAATATGCTTCTATATTAGAAGAAGTGAATACAGACCCAGTGTCAGACTGTGCCGGTTCAAGCATGGGCTGGTCACATTGTGCATCTGACATAGGCAAACCAAGAAACAGAGCATAAAGGGCAAGGCACAATTATCATCATCTGCACAGGTGGGGGAGGAAGCACAAGTGTGCCATGTGCTCTACATGGTAAAGTTTGAATGCTGTGCCACTGAGCTTTTCTTTCAGCAGTGTGTTTTAGATGTGGGGATGTGAGGAGGGTTATTGAACAATGTTGTGTGTTGTGCTACTGACACCTATGGTTTGAGTGTATGTGGCTGTATGGGCTGTTGTGCTGCACACACACACACACGTGTGTGTGTGTGTGTGTGTGTGTGTGTGTGTGTGTGTGTGTGTGTGTGTGTGTGTGTGTGTGTGTGTGCATGCACACATGTGTGTGTATGCTGGCCACAGCCTCAGCAGCAGTTGCAAAACTGTGGCTTGATCTTTGTGACAGGTCCAGGGCATGCATATTAGCATACTGCATACTGTGTATCCCATACTCACTCCCTGCCAATGACAAGTCCCTCTACCAGGAATTGCATAGGTGGTACCATGGCTATTGACAGATGTTGGTGTGCTCCATATCTATGACCATCATTCATTACCAGACATGCAATAACTAGCTTGACCCCAGGGATGCCGTAGTCTGCCTGCAGGAACCTCCACAGTCGATGTGCTGTGGATCTGCTGAAGCTGCATAACTGTGACTTTGGATGTCCACATCCATAAAGGATACCATACATGGAGGCAAAGGTGGATTGCCTCCATGGACATTGCCTGTCACATTGCATGTGAGCCTGGAAGGATGTGTCCTTTTCTGGAATGAGATGGAGTCTATCAAAGCTGTCAAACATACAGGCCACGCTGTCCGGGAAGTCATCCCCTACATTCTAAAATATCCATACCACCTCTTCAAAGCTGTGGTTGTGGTATGTGATGGCCCTACACAAATGTTTGGTAACACCTGCAGACACAACCAGTTTAGGGGGAGGCTAGTACTCATGCCTCTAATGTGTGCCAGTATGATTACCACTGTATACACCCTCCTTACCCTATGGAGCTTGTTATAGACTTTGAATACTGACCAATAGGGGTGTCACACTGTCTTGACTGTGCAGGTCTACAATAACCTGTCTTCCGTGTATGACCAGCATAGACACTGTATTCCCTCACCAATCCAGCTAATCACTGCCATCATCATCAAGGTCAGATGATGCTCCAACATTAGGCAATGGAAGTTGCATGTTGATGATGATACCAGATAGAAACCAGATGGCATAATGGTTAAGGTCTTCCCCTTCCATGTACAAAGTACAAGGTTTGATCCTGACTTCCAGCAAATGCTTATTTGGAATTTGTATGTTCTCCCTGTGTCTCTGGGGGTTGTCCTCCCACCTCCAAAAAACATGCTGAGTGTTTCCATCTCAAACTCACTAAAAAATGGAGCTGTACGCAGCAGCACAGTGTCTACATGGTGCCTTATAAGGGGAAGAGTTGTATAGACCAACCGCTTGCGACATCTACTGTGGTGCACAGTATTCTCAAGATAGGAGAACATGGATCACTGTCTGAATGCCGTGGCAGGACTAGCCACTCAAAAGTGTAAAAAATATAAAAAATATGGCTCAAGGTGATTTGGTTATCTTCAATTAGGTCACCAAATGGGCATGGGTTACGTGGGGCAGCTCTGTTGATCAAAAGTTGAATGTAAAACCAAGCAACCTGCCAAACATGAACTAAGAACTGCTATATTCAGTGAAAGTTCACTGACAGGATGGTGCTTGGTAGTACAGATCGGTACGGAGGAGGTATTGTATGTATCCTATGTATCCAAGATCCAAGATGGAAGGACTTGGTAGTACAGATGGGTACAGAAGAGGTATTCTATGTATCCTATGTATCCAAGATACAAGATGGAAGGGCAGTGCAGCAGTAGGATCCAAAGACTTCTAATCAGGAGGAGGACAGACTAGAAATGGTGGGGAAATTGTGGTGAGTGGCTTCAGAAGATAGTGAGGGATGTCATCAGAATTAGTGACAGACTCATGGCAATCAGATTCTGGCCTAATGAAAGGGCAGTGTTCATCATCTCAGCTTAGGCCCCATGGCAGAGCTGTGATAGTAAGGAAAATAATGTATTCAGACAGCAGTTAAAGGGCCCACTCGATAAATCAAGAAAACATGAATTTGGTTGAAAATGAGTGACTTGAACTCACATATCAGAGAAGACAGAACAGGGTGGGGCAACAGGAATAAAAAAGGAAAGGCCATAGTAACCACAGCATGGTTCAGAAAGAGAAACAGTCACAGGATCACATACAAGAGTGGCCAACATGCAACTCAGGTAGACGTCCTTCTAGTATGGAAAGGGCACTTGGGTAGAATTAGTGATTGCAAAGTCATCCCAATGAAACAGTCAACCCACAGCATAAACCACTGGTTTCAACAATCAGCTGTAAGCAGTGGTCAGAAAAGGCCAACGGGGACCAGGCTGAAGACCTGGAAGTTGACTGGAGAGAAAGCACAACAGTTCAAGGAATTACTAGCACCTCAAGAAGAAGAAGACATAGGTGGAGTTGAAGAGAGTAGCAACACCTCAAAACAGTATGTGTGAGGACTACAGAACAGATATGTGGCCAAGCCAAGTATGGAATAAAGTACGTAAAAAAAGCCAATGGTGTAATGCAAAAGTCCAGAAAGTCATCAAAAGAAGAAGGAGTGCAGGAAAAAGTGGAAGATAGAAAAGACAGACCAGACTAGGAAGGAATACTGGTTGGATAATAAGAAAACTAAGGAAGGAGTTGCAATAGAAAAGAACAATGCATTAGAGGCACTCTAGCAGCTTCTGGAAAATGAATCAGTAGTTGGCAAAAAGAAAGTATATCAGGTTGTAAGGCAAAGACAGAAGGATAAAAAAGATAGTCAGACATCCTCAGTAAGGGATGCCAGCAACAACCTGCTTACCAGTCCACTGGACATTAAAGGCAGATGGAAAGAGTAAGTGAAGCAGCATCTGAATGAAAAAAAAACACAGACATTTTACTTCTCCAAATACAGCTAATAATGAGAGAAAAAGTAGAGCCCACCATAGAAGAAGTAAGAACAGCACTAAGTCAGAGAAAACAGCACGTTCAGATGAGGTCACAGCAGATATGATAAAGATGCTGGGTGGGATAGGAGAAAAATGACTACTGAGGGTAGTTGTAGCAGTATGAAGGGAAAGGAGTATCCCAGATAACTGGAGTACAAGCATACTAGTTCCAGTATTCAAGAAGAAGGATGGTATTCACAACAGTGGGCAGTGAAGAGGTATCACACTCCTATCACATTGCTTGAATGTTCTGGAGAGGGCGATTGATAAATGAATATGCAGAGCAGTAGAAAGTAAGATAGAAGATTGTATTTATTTACCATTTATTGACCAGGAAAGTCTGACTAGGACAAGGTCTATTCTCAGAGGAGACCCGGGAAGAAATGCTCCAGATGCATGTCTTTGGATTGTGGGATGAAACCGGAGTATCCTGAGGAAACCCACACAGTTGTAGGGAGGACATGCAGACTCCACACAGAAGGCACCCCAGCCGAAAATTGAACAGAAGAACACCTTGCTATGAAGCAACAACATTAATTTCTGCACCACTGTACTGCCCCGATGATCATTTCAGGTTCAGACTCAGATCAGGATGGAGCACAACTGACCCAGTGTTTGCAATGAGACAGTTAGTAAAGAAGAAGCCAGAAATGAGGAAATAGTCCAACTGGGCATTCATACACATGAAAAAAGCATATGACAAGGTCCCAAGAAAGCTGATTTCGTCAGTCCTGAGGTGGTTTGAAGTACCAGAAGCATAGCAGATTTAGTGCAGTGTATGTACAAGGACCCAAAAGCTCAAGTACAAACAGTTCTCAGTCTCCTTGCCAGTGGGAGTAGGTGTGCATCTGGGTTTAGCTCTGAGCCCACTGCTGTTCATACTGATGATGGACAACAATAGCAAACTGGTCGGAGGAGACAGATCAGCAAATTTGCTGCATGCAGATGATGTGGCATTACAGACAGACTCTAAGGAATAACTTCAGCAAAGCGTAGGGAAATGGAATCCAAAACTGAAGGCATATGGGATGAACCTGAGTACAGATAAGACAGCAAACGGGGCCAACCAGAAGAAGTTGAGAAATGAAATAGAAGGGAAGACAGTGGAACAGGTTAACAGCTTCAAGTGTCTAGGATGGTGGCTGAGGAGAAAGGTAGTCTGAATGAAGAGGTCAAAACTAGAATCAGAGGGGCTGGTGCCAACTGGCACAGAGTGTCAGGTCTAGTGTATGGAAGAAGAATGCCAAAGAAGCCAAAAACAGTGGTGTGACCAGTACTACTGTATCATACAGAAACCTGGGCAGTAAAGGTAGAGCAGATGAAGAAGTCAGAGGTGATGGAAATTAAATGCCTGAGATGGATGGCAGTATCACATTGTGGGACAGATGAAGAAATGATGACATAAGTGCAGAAGCCAAAGTAGCTCAAGATGCAGAAATGATCAGAGAGAACAGATTGTAGTAGTTTTTGGTCAGACAGGATGAAGGCATGAGAAAACAAGGGCATCCAGCAAAAAGTGGATTGATTGTGTGACAGAAGATCTGTGGCAGTCAAGTATGAGTGTTGAAGAAGGCAAGAGAGTGGCATTAAATCGAGAAAGAAGGTGACAGTTGACATAATACCCTGACCCCATGTAGAAAATGGGGAAAAAGGGGTTGATGATGATGATGATGGTGCCAAACAAAGAATCACCTGTGGAGACAGCAAAGCACAAAACACACAATGTGTGCTTACATATACACTTTCCCTTTCTCTACCCCTTGCATGCCTGTGGCTCACAACCCCCTAGTACCCATGAATAGGGAGATACTCAAAAGGGTTATCCAGGGAGGTGAGATTAGAAGCAGTATACTAACTCTCACTCTAATTTAATACTTCAGCTCCTCTAGTATCCTCTATATTCTTTCTCAACACTTCTTTGTCACTCTTTTCAGCTTTTTATCTTCTTAATGGCACAGTGGTGCAGTGGTTGCTTTGTCGCATCACAGCAAGAGGTTCTTCAATTCGATTCTCTGCTGGGGTGCCTTCTCTGTGGAATCTGCATATCCTCTCTGTGTTTGTGTGGGTTTCCCCTGGGTACTCTGGTTTTCTCCCATGTTACAAAGACATGTGTCTGAAGTGTTTCTCCCCAGACCTCCACTAAAAATTGGCTTTGTTCCAAGTCAGACTTTCCTTGTAAACAATTGTTAAAATAAAAAAAATAAATTTAACAAGGTAAAGGAAATGCAGTGTCGTTATCATAGTTCTTAGCATCCCTTAACAGTTCTTCCTGTTTCCTTTCCTCAATATTACATTGTTAATCAACATTGTGATAAGTTTCTTTGCAACTGTCACACAATAAGTCATTGTAAATAACCTTGATCTCAGTGAATAGTAATCCCATCTCTCTATCATCATCACAAATTAAAGTTTTTATCCACTCAACCCATGTTTGTAAAACATGACAAGTAGTTCATTATGAAATGTAGCACCCACAGCAATCCCATTTGAAAATTTCCATGTGCATAGACCCTTATATAAAAGACAGCATTTAATACATTCCTTTAAATAAGCATTATCATGGTGTCAGCTTCTAAACTTAAGTAATTTCTTCTCAACCAAATTAATACTTTTGGCCAGCAATGGGGGGTGTGTAGAGAAAGAGAAACAATGTTTTTCGTTATCCAAAATCCCTGAAGCGGTGAAGTGAGGGAATAGCAAGAAGGTTCAAAGGAGAGGTCAAGGATTAATTCTTAGATAATTTACATCCCATTAATATTAAAATGGAGTTATTTGCAAACATAATGGATTTAATATTTTAACTATTATGGCTGTGAGATTGTTGACACTCATTTTCAATTATTTTTACAGAGGACTATGCCAAGGACTATGTCCAGATTTGAGTTGCCTAACTGTTTAATTGATTTAAGGAACTTTATTAGTATGTTAAAATTTGCTGTCCTGTGTAAAAACCCAGGTTATATTCAAAAGAGTGTGGATTTAAGTGAAGAAAAAAAAAACAAGAAATCTCTGTGGTATCCCCAAAGTCTCAAAACAACCCACTAAACAAGTATAGTGGGTCCAAAAACTGAACAGTGTAAGAAACTTTTCTATGTGGAAGATTTTCAGTCCATATATCTCTAGTTAATCATTGTATATTAATCAGATCAAACAACAGTAGTAGAAGTAGCGACCTTAAACTCGTCTTAGGTCAAAAAAATAATAAAAAATATATAATTGTACAGAATTACTAATTATTCAAAAGTAATCCAAGCAAGGTAGGCAGTACGTTTCCAGTCGAAAATCATTTATTAAGTACACAGACAAGCGATCCAAGTAAAACAAAAATAGAGTAATAGTTTCCTCACAAGCTTTCTAAATATATATATATATATATATATATATATATATATATATATATATATACTTTTTATCAGGCAAGGGAGTGGTTTATTGTGCTGTAAAACAAAGTGTTATTGGTACACATGTTAAATTCACATCCCTTTCCCCATCAGTGTGACATTTGAGCTGGTCTTGCCCTACAGGAAACCCTTTTCTGATTAACATCTTAGGTGAAGCCCCATCCTTTGTTTATAGGAAGGCCAGTAACATTAGAAGTTTTGTTGAATTTAAACCTAAACCATATGTGAGAAACACTAAAAGATGTGAAACTAATTGTACATTTTGTATATTTATACAGCAAGGTGATAGTTTTTATGGTTTACCTTTAAAACCATGTATTGCAGAAGGGCGAACAGAACATTTCCGAAAGGCAGTCTGCAAGGTTTGCAAACACCAAACAGAAAAAGGTTCGAATGTGCAATAAGCAAATGCAAAATGAGATTCGCTCACTGCACATTCGACATTCAGGGGCGGATTGCACTATAGTGGGGATCGGGAAATGGTTCCTTTCCCCACTGTAGTGCAATCTTGGAGTTAGAATAATAATGTAGGGGAGTGAGGGGGTGCAGGGGGGCTTGCCCCCCTGCTTTACACTGTGTTTTTTTTTCAACGACATTAATGTTCGAAAAACAGCAAATCTGTTGTTTGATTTGCTGTTTTTTAAGCATGAAGGTTTGTCTACATTTTCAGTTTTATGGTTTCGAGTCACTCATATGAGCACTCGAACCACTGAGATTTGTGGTTTTAAAGGTAAACCAGTTTTTATTGCCCTTATTTAAAGAAAATCATTAGGACCAGTGCAGGGGGTGACTGTAACACTACAAAAGCAATCTAAAGGGCACAGCGCAATGAATGTGATGCATTCTATGTGGGCAAGACTGTAAATAAACTCAACCATAGGATTTCATCTGTCAGAAATCCGCTCTGGATATTAAAATAATGCACTAGCCAAACACTTTTCTCTTCATAAAAGACACACAGGTTTTAAGTTCCATATCCTGGATAGCATAGACATGGGTGATCTTGAAGGAGAAATCCCGAATATTCTGGAGAACCATGAACTCATGTGGCAATTAAAGCTGAACTCATTTAGGAAGCCTGGACTAAACTACTACTGTTCAATTAAAAGTGTACTGGAACTTAAAAAATTGCCACATTGTTTACTTGACTAATTTTATTTTATTTTATTTTATTCTACCAGTTGGTTTTAAATATAATTTTAAATCACTTGTAATTTAAGTGTACATTTTGTTTCCATCATCATACATTTTTTCTTCTTATTTTTTTCTTTTTCTGGTTCTCTTTTTCCACTTTATTCAAAATGATGTGTAATAACAATACTAATTATACAATAATATTTTTATAGATAGTTTTAAGGGTTCTTGTACACAGACCTGAAGAAGTCTAGAAGGACGAAAGTGATCTTTGTTAACAATAGGTTATGAAAATAGAATATGATTTTTACAATTGATTTTTTACATGCAAAGCATATATGTATATATATATATATATATATATATATATATATATATATGTATATATATATATATGTATATATATTTGTTTTGATTGCCAAATGGACTAAGGCTGATATATTTCCAGCCATGTATTATATTGTCTTGGAAAAAATCACCTACCTAATAATCTAGTTAATCATCTGATTAAATAAGAGGTACCACATCATTATAAATTTTATTTAAAGTACATAAACTATAAACCTATGAACCTATGAACCTATAAGGGTTATATTATTATGACAGCTACTAAACAGGGCAGGACCAGCTCGAATGTCACACTGATGGGGAAAGGGATGTGAATTTAACGTGTACCAATAACACTTTGTTTTACAGCACAATAAACCACTTCCTTGCCTGATAAAAAGTATACATATATATATATATATATATATATATATATATATATATATATATATATCTTTAGAAAGCTTGTGAGGAAACTATTACTCTATTTTTTTTACTTGGATCACTTGTCTGTGTACTTAATAAAGGATTTTTGACTGTTAAACTGCCTGCCTTGCTTGGATTACTTTCAAATTCTTAGTAATTCTGTACAATTATATATTTTTTATTTTATTTTTTTAACTTAAGACGAGTTTAAGTTCGCTACTTCTACTGCTATTGTCTGATCTGATTAATATGCAGTGATTAACTAGAGATATATGGACTGAAAATCTTCCACACAGAGAAGTTTTTTATACTGTTTTGATTTAAGGGAAGAAATACATTCAACCCTCTCCTCCATCCATTAATACAGTTGATTGAAAAAAGTTGCAAGTAATTAGTCTATATTTCTACTTATGTGAAGAAATAAATACATATTAGAAATTATTTAAGAAATGATGAGAAGACATTGCAGGATGTGTCCATTAATGATCCATCTTTATGTATAAGGAAACTCGACGAAAGAGGGGGATTGTGCTTATGGATTCCATATATTATTCAAGCAGGATGTTGATGAGAACTGTATATCAGTGTCTAGAAATGAAATGAATACTGCATATAAAAATTGATCTATATTTAAATTATTTGCTTTTGCAGGGCCTTCTTACCACTGATGAATTTCATTTCTTATCCATTGACAACCCTGTGATATCAACAATTTTTGGCATTCGTAAGGTGTATAAAAATGTTTCCACCCTACTAATGAGACCTATTACTTTTGAAAACACACCACCAGCAACTTTTATAGATAGAAAACTGAAGTTATTTTTGGATAATCACCTTTATATGTTAAAGGACTCATTGAACTTTGTGGGCAATTTAAAGCAATATTTACTTTGTGATGACTTAGTGTTTCTCAGTATTGACTTGGTTGATTTATTCATTTCTATTCCTCACAAGCATGGATTAGAACTGTTTTCTGAAGATCTTGTAACTTATGCTTTTTTTGATTACTAAAGATATTAATATTTCTATAAATTATATGGATTTGGTTTTATCCAGTAAATGTATTTTTTTCAAGAATGAATATTGTTAACATATCAGAGGTGTAGAGACGAGAGCCATTTCTGCTTCCATCTGTGCCATTTTTGCAATGTGGAGTTGGGAACAGAGCCTGGTCATCTGTTCTGTGTTTGCCACTAATTGAAATTTGCATGTCAGGTACCTTGATAAAAACTGCATTTTACAGATGTACACTATTATAAGATGTCATGGGTTTCAAAACTACATCATTGGTCCAACTTCCTTCTGCAGGTTCACACATACTGTTCTGAGGAAAGTATTAATTACCTTGATATCACATTTTCCAGATGTGTGGGCAAATTTGAGTCTACATATATATATATATATATATATATATATATATATATATAGTAATCCTACTTTTTTAATGCTTACCTCCACTTTGATAGTTGTCATCCCCTCAAGCAAAAAAGTGTCGGGTGAATTTTTAGCAGACTCTTCTTAACAAGGATGATATCAGAAGACAAGTTGTTTTATCCAGAGTGTGACAAACTGCTGGGAATATTAGAGAAAGAGGTTATACTGGTAACCTTTTGAATAAAATAAAAATATACAAACTATACTATTTTGCTTAGTGGAGGTATGAAGAGGCATCGTAATACTGAGGTGATGTACAAGAGTGATTTTGGTAAAGCAACAATTTTAAAGTACCAACATGGGGTACCAACTGTTAACAATATTACTACTAAGAAATGGTGTGTTTTTAAATTTGATGATAAAATTAATTAAATTTTTGGGTGATGAATCCAATTGTGTAGATAAAAGAGGACAGAATCTTAAAAACAGGGATAAGAACACAAGACAAAAAATTTTGAATGAGAGCACAACCTGTTTAAAAGGCACTAGAAGATGCAGCCATTGTAGTCAATGTAAATATATTTAAGGGAGCGATAGTTTAATTTCAGGTGACAATGGCACATCTATTAATTTGTTCAATGGCTGCAACTGCACTTTTAGTCATGTCATTTATTTAGTTCTGTGTAGCTACTGTATTGGTCTGATTTGTCACATGACTTTTTTATATAAGTTTATTCTGAGGTGAGTGTGCAGGTTTTGAGAAAAGATCTGTTGTAAAAAGAAAGCTCTAAACCATTAATGTTTGTGTGGATTGTGGCAGTTATTTCTTTAGTTCTTGGTTTTTGAACTGCGGCTAGCTATGGTTTTGCCTAATTTCCATTAATCGCAGATATAGTAGTTGCATAGTTTGTCTATGGGCGGCCACGGTGGTGCAGCGGTTAGCATTGCCAGCTCACAGCAAGAGGATCTCCGGTTCAATCCTCAGCTGGGGTGCCTCCTGTGCAGAGTCTGCATGTCCTCCCTGTGGTCGAGTGGGTTTCCTCCGGGTGTTCTGGTTCTTCCCTCATCCCAAAGACATGCTGTAGGTGGATTGGACACTCTAAAATTGGCCCTGGGTGTGCGTGTGTGTGCCTTCTGTGGAAGGTTGGGCGCCGGACTGGTAACTTGACACCATAAAACTCCACTGCCAGTCATGAGTGGACAGGTGATCCGCTGTGGCGACCCCTAACTGGGAAAAGCTGAAAGAAGAAGAAGAAGAAGAAGTTTGTCTATCTGAAGAGGGTTTTATACAGACTCATAGGTACTTTCTAGGATATTGAGCAGAGTTGCCCGCCATAATTTTCAGGGTTCTATTTGTGAGCCAGTTCACTATCCAGTGAGATACACAGAGAATTACATTTAGCTGAAAGTGTTTATCTATGATACCTGTATGTGAGATACTATTAAATGCCTTTGAGAGGTTTAGATGTGTGGTGTGTACTGATTTTCCCTCATCCATTACTTCAGGCCATCAGGTTTATTATGTTTTCATCACTAGCTGTCTCAGGAGTACTATACTTCTAAGGTGCATGTTAAAGCTTTTAATGTCTTTTGTAACATTGTGTATTTTATAGTAGCTCAGTTAGGGTAAAGCTGACCTTTCTTAAAATGATAGTGCTTTGTTATAATTATTTTAATGTTATTTAGTTTATATTTTTAGTTTTGCATCTGCTTTGTTTTTTATTCCATGTTCTGATTGAATGGCTATGGGTCATGTTTTGTTTCATCTTCTTAGTTTTTGCTTCATTCTCAGTGACATAGATTTCATACAGTGATTGATGACTTTACTCACAGACTGGTGATAAATGTCTGATGATACATGTGATGATCAAGTGGATTGATGCAGTCTTAATCCCATCAATGCCACCTAAAATGGATTGATGAAACCATTGCCGCAATTTTCAAACAGTTTTCTTCTTGACAATATAGTGCTGCCAATACCTTGGACCGGCCAGTATTCTTCAGCTACCTGCTGATCTTGTAAAAAATCAAATTTTACACACATTAATATTTTCAATTTAGTAGGCGTAGGTGTTCTAGCTGAGTGGAGATAGGATACGCAGCATGTTAACCTCCAGTGGTAAATGACAACCCTCCTCTCAGACAATAAATATATATACATATATATATATATATATATATATATATATATATATATATATATATATATGGGTCTACTGTATAACTTCTAAAACACACATCTTCGAAATTAGACAGTAGACCCACACCTTCATGAAAGTACACTTAAGCAAAAGTTCAGATCCGTGAACATCAGTTCAATGAACCAATAAAAAAACAATAAAACATTGTTTTTGCCATCCCCATGTCCCCACACTTAAATTTACCAACTCTGAGATCGCACTACAGTGGGAAAACACGTAAACTCCCTTTCCCCACTGTAGTGTGCTTCAGCACCCATGTTCCTTAATGGTTCGTTGAACTGTTCTTCATGGAAGTGCACTTTCGCTTAAGTGCACTTTTGCGAAACCGAAAATCCACTGTTCGTTTTCGAACAAGTGGATTTTTGGTGTTTTCCAGTCGACCTATATATATATATATATATATATATATATATATATATATATATATAGTTTCACTTCATATACTCAAAATGCTGTAATCTCGAATTTCAGCATTTCGAGTGCATGAAGCTAAAACTTCGGAATAGCAAAAGTGCATAAGTGAGAATGTGAATATGTCAAATCTGTGCTTATGCAGTGACGCTATGTTACGGGAAGTGTTTGGGATGTTGTTGTTCAGACTTTCAGGTGAAGGAATGTATGTGACCATTTTTGTAGAGGTTCTTCAGTTTGATTCTTGGCTGGGGTGACTTCTGTGTGGAGTCTGCATGTCCTCCCTGTGGTCGCGTGGGTTTCCCCCGGGTGCTCCGGTTTCCTCCCACATCCCAAAGACATGCTGTAGGTGGATTGGACACTCTAAAATTGGCCCTAGGCATGAGTGCGTGCATGTGTGTGCCTTCTGTGGAAGGTTGGGCGCCGGGCTGGCAACTCGACACCATAAAAAAAAATCCACTGCCAGTCATGAGCGGACAGGTGATCCGCTGTGGTGACCCCTAACCGGGAAAAGCCGAAAGAAGAAGAAGAAGAAGAAAGAAGAAGCTGTGTATGTGTGATGTGTGTGTGCATGTGTGTGCGTGTGTGTGTGTGTGTGTGTGTGTGTGTGTGTGTGTGTGTGTGTGTGTGTGTGTGTGTGTGTGTGTGTGTGTGTGTGTGTGTGTGTGTGTGTGTGTGTGTGTGTGTGTGTGTGAGGGACTTAAATAGGGGAGGTTGTGGGGAGTACAAGGGGGCTTGACCCCAGCTTCAGTTTAGTGTAGGTATGTGTATGTGTGGTGTTTTGTTGTGTTTTTGCTTTTTGTGGTGTAGGTGTTGTGGTTTGTGTGTGGTGTAGTGTATGTGTGTTCAGGTTTGTGATTTCGACTTTGTGGGGTTTCAGTGTTGTGATGGTTTTGGCTTCATTTTCAAATGCTGAAATTCGATTTCAGCATTTCGAGTATATGAAGTGAAAGCCTATATATATATATATATATATATATATATATATATATATATATATATATATAGACCAGCCGGAAGATCAATAACCTTTACATAAACAATAAGGCAAACAGTGCAGTTACAGATTACATATGGACAGGAATAAGAAGGTGAACAAGGGATATAAAAATAATAGCTACACAAACTCCTTTTTTTAAAGAATGTTACTACTTAGGTTAAATACAACAGTCTAACTGCCTCTAGCTTAAATGTACTGCACCCTTACTGTTACATGTTCCTAGAAAATAACAGGCAGAAACTGCATATAGCAAACTTACTGGTAAGCACTCAGCCCAGTATCTTTCCAAGTGAAGACAAGGCAGAACAAAGATCAATCTTAAATATTTATGCATTGCAATTCCTCATTTCTGCTCCTTAGAAAATGTTATATCAACTAATTTTAGTAGTTTTCTTTCATAGATCCATAGGTTCATAGATATATACTGGACTAAAGACCACCAGGACCTTTATACGCCCAACCATGCAAAACTTCCCAAACAGTTCTACCAACTGGTAAGGGAAAAATGTACTGAACCACCTTGTTTTCTGTACTCCTGACCTACAATTTCTATTGTAACACCAACTGTAATTTAGTAATATCTGTTTCCTTCTTCCTGTTACTGTTGCGTCTTTGTATGATGTCTATGAGTGAAGCATGTTTTCCCCAGACCACTGCTGAAAATACTTCTTTCCTGCTCCAAAAGGAGCTAAACCAGTTCTTCCACCTGTAAAAGACAAGTGACTGATTGCATCAGCCCAGAAATAATAGGAAGCATCACAACACTTGCACCAGGACTGTCTGCATTTGAATGTCTGTTTTCTTTTCACAGTTCCAGTCACCTACATTTTTGAAATAGAGTGTAATTACTTCTTATGACCTGCTAGCCCAGGAGCTACCAGAGGTTAGATTTTATAACACATTTTTTCTTTTCCTTTCATCCCTTTGACATTTACAAAAGAAAATGTCAGAAGGTGGCATGCAGGTTGCAGACCAAATGAATTACTAGTAGGAAATGGAAAGAAGAATAGATGTATAACTTCTTTAAATCAGTTATCTTTAGCTTGGCATCCCCTGGCACCAAATTCTCTCTCCATAAGAATCTCAAGCAAGTGTATTGGAGGTATTCCTGAAGAACCATCACCTGAAGTAAAGGTACAGTGCTTTAATGTGTAACCCCATTCCTTTTCTAGACAGACCATCTATACTGACATTACCACAGCTTCGATGAATAGTCATGTTATACGATAGCAAAGCAAACTCCATCTTTAAATTAGTTTTCCTTAGCTTAGCACCCCTGATACCACAACACACATAGATTGTGGAGCATATTCTATGTCATATGATACTTTATCATTTATTACAGCCATTCATGTGTCCATTATTAAGATAAGTGTGTGTTTGTTTATCGGTTTCATAACAAATCAAATGCAAACACTGCTAAGTTGCGTTTAAGTTGAGTCACACATCATCATCTATAGCACACTTTGATGTATTACCCTTACATTGCAGTTATGCAACAATTCCCTAGTTTAATTACTAGACCCATAATTGTGAGCCCAAGAATTACACTCAGAAAAACAGCAACACTAATGGAGAATCACAAACTTCAACAATTGTTGTTCTCCTTA
>NC_056746.1:1014591673-1014596673 GCF_019279795.1 Protopterus annectens | reverse complement strand
TACATATTCCCATCAGACTGTGTTTTACTTGTTTGTCTGCCAGCATTGTCCTGTGTTAACCTTTCCATTTCAGCCGTATGTAGCTGTGAATGTACTGGGAAATGTAAAAGGCTAACAGGTGCAGACCTAAAACCTACATTGTGTACTCAGGAATCAAAATTGCAGTATGTAGTTGTAAAACAGTCAAATGTGCAATCCAGCTAGTGTGCGCATGTTTCACAGACAGTGACATCAACATCTGTTGTGTATGCATAAGATGTACTGAAAATGGGAAATAAATAATGCAGCATGTGATAATAAAAGTACTGTTCACAAAAATATGTACTAGATAGACATGTCACAAACAAAAACAAAACACAACACTTCCCCAGTAGCTCAATCTGATTAAGGCCTAGGCCTGTAGTTCAATTTTGCACACACAGCAAGGTTCGAATCCAGGGACCACCACTAACATCTCAGTCTGGTTCTACAGTTTTAAACTGCAATCTGAATAGAAAAAATAATGTACTGCAACACATGCATTTTCCATACAGGGCACACAGGTAAAGCAATCTGAATAGAAATACTAGTATGATGTGTATAACTATGAAAGGTGTACAATTGCTGTGTTGACCAGCCCTAGTCCTACAAATATATGCAAGCTAGACATCCACACTCTGCAGTCTGGCCCAGACAAGCCCCTCAAGTGTCATGCTGTCATGGATAGTTACCCCAGTTGACAAGAAACCTGCACACAGGGAATGTCCCAGTAGATGTATGTGAAAGACACAACACACACTCCAGGGCCTGCAACTAATATGTGAATCTGAAATATATGTAGAAATAGCAATGTAATGTGCACACAGTTCATCTGGACAGGCCCACAGGTAAAGAAATTGGTACAGAAACAGGTCTGATGTGTATAACTAAAATAAGGGTACAATTGCTCTGTTGATATCTACAGCTGTTGGTGTGCTGTAGCAGCCCCATGGCCCAGGTAAAGTGTAAGTGTGGTCAGAATGTAGAGAAGTGAATAGTAGTATATCGGCAAATATACTTGATAGCAGTTGTCAATTGAATCTGTTCCCTTCCCCCACCATTCAGCTGATCCAGCCATCACACTGAAACTGACATGGGTATGTTTCTAAACAAACCTCTACTGTTGGGACCATTGTTTCATTTGGTTTATCGTTGTTTAAACTGTGTACATACTAATATCCCCTGTTGAATAATCACCTGAAATACCACTAACTGGCATGCTGTTGCAACCCTGAATGCCATTCCATATATGCACGGGTTCTGTTTGCTATGGCACTGTTATAATTGCACTGTTGTGGGTTAATGGGAATATCCATGCATGCTATTTTGACTAATGTAATGTGTTGTGCATGACTAACCAATATTCATTGTTAATTTCCACACCATAGCACATATTGGAAGGTAGATCCCAGTGGATCCACCTCTTCATCCCACCTGGCCGAGGCACAGGGTTCCAGCATGTCTGGGACCCAACCAAGACCTCCATCATCTGCTGGTCCTGAACCACCCTTGGGTGGAACCCCTGCAAGTGGGCACGGTGAGGACGTTGTCACCCGTAACGAGGTCTGTGGCATAGTGCGCAGTGTCCTCCAGACGGAGCTAGATGACCGCCTGCACCAGGGGTAGGCGGCCCCTCCAGCTCAGCCCCCAGCACAGCCACTTTCACGGCTGTGAAGGAGTAGTGTTGACTGCCATCGGGTGGGGACATCAGTGCCACTACTACCATCTTGTGGGCTCATGAGCCTCAGATTCCCAACCACCCTCCCTGTCAAGGTGTCTACCCCCCATGTGTCATACACCACCCCTGTCTGCTGTCTTGTCTGTCTTGTCTGTCCACAAATGCAACCTCTTCTACCAAACCTCCCTCACCACACTTAACAATAATTCTTCCTTAACATCCCACTCTCACCTTAAAAAAAAAGGCATCTGTCTCACAAAAACAAAAACACGTCCCATACATAGCTCTGCATTTCTCCCAGAAACATGTACCCAGCACACAGTCTAACCCCACCAATCATCCATATTGCATGATGCCCACACAACTCTCTGTAGGGTGTGAGACTCCAAATTCATAATTGCCCACATTGAAAGCAGCTGTTGCTGCCAAAGAAATGCAGAGCTATGGTCCTTTTCTACACCCGTCCTGCACATCCCTACTTGTTTCTTCTCTTGTTTGTCCCTCTGCTTGCCCCAGTTTCACCATTTCCTATCTCCATTTTTTTCTTTTCTTTATTTGAAATTAGCATGGGATTAAGTGGCTGTAAGCGGAAGTAAGCGGCGTAAGTGAAGCTAAACTTATATAAGCGTCACTTAGCTCCGCTCAACCTCACACAAACCCACTTACAACTGCTTTAAAGTGCCTTAATCACTCTGTCAACAACAGCCCCTGGTCTGCCCAGCAACAAAATAAGCAGCCCTTGTAAGTCTAAAACGCAGGACCCTGCACATTATAGCCAAAGTGATTTACCACTAAGCCATTTCAAATATAAATAACTCTGATGTTTTCTCAGACATATCATCCAGCATAGTCATTCAACAGTAGGGAAAATGCATTTATATATGTAGATGTAAGTATGTATGTATATATACATATATATATATATATATATATATATATATATATATATATAAATATATGTATACATCTATCTATCTATATATATATATATATATATATATATATATATATATATATATAATATATATATATATATATATATATATATATACATATATATATATATATATATATATATATATATACATATATATATATATATATATATATATATATATATATATCAATATATGGATTCACTTCATAATCTTGGAATACTGAAAAATCAAATTTCATTATCTCGAAACTATGAAACCGAATCCACAAAACACCGAAACTATAAAACCTCGAGCCCAAAACCGGGAAATTCAAAACACTGAACAAACTGCATACACTACACCATACATACACCACAACACCCACATCACAACATAAACAAAAACTATACACATACACATACACACATACACAACTCATACACCCCCCACACCCCCCTACTTAAATATACTAACTCTGAGATTGCACAAACAGGAAACAAAAGCAAATTCACACACGCACATTCTCCAGTCCCTCACACACACATCAAACATATCAGCACACTCAAACACAATCTAACCCCCACTCAAATCCCTTACAAAATACTCACTTACCTGACAAAACACCTAAATCCACACACGGCACCGCTCACCATAAACACATAATCCCGGACATCATGTAGCTTAATGCCATAACCGGGAATTTGAGATATTCAAATTCGCGATTATGAACTTTCGCTATTTTAAACATTCGGGTTTATAGTCTCGAGATACTGAAATTCGACATTTCAGTATTTCGAGATTATAAACAGCTCGCCAATATACATATATATATATATATATATATATATATATATATATATATATATATATGAATACAAGAAATACACATATGACCAAAGGCACCATTAATGGGGGTGAGGGGACCCAAATTAAGTACCTCTTATAATTATTGATATCATCCCCTCCTCCACAGCCAAACAGATCTGTCTTGCAACACAGTACCAACACTTGCAAGTCTCATACCCAGGACCCTGCACAACATAGCCACAGGAAGTTAACAGTAATCCATCTCAGCTGAACGATGTCAGGATGATATCAATAAGATATCATGTAGAACAGTCTGTCTACCATAGGGAATGTGCAATGTGGAAGCAGTACACATTCCAATGATACATATGCACAGACACATATATGTGTGTATATACATATATATATATATATATATATATATATATATATATATATATATATATATATATACATTTATATATACATACACATACATACACATATACATATGTTACTATATTACTACATATAGATATGTAAAGGAAGATACATATTTAGAGGGTGCACAGCATATTGAACAGCCAGTATTCCTACAGTTACCACCTTTTAAAATGGGCAGTGTTTGATTCTGTCATACAAAAAGACAATTATTGCATGAAACATATACCCACAGAGAAGTCAAAGGGTATGACACCACACACAGGTTTGCATACATAGAAATGTTTATGTGTGTACTATTGCAGTTGTATATGCCATTTTATATAGCAGTTAGGTGTTTGAAATACATACTAACTGAGTAATGCAACTCCCAAGCAAAACATTTTATACAGTATCCATAAAGCATAACATGCATTGCTGTCCAGGCCAAGGCCTTCAAGTAGTACAGCAGTAAAGGAACACTGGCCCAGAAGATAAGAATCAATCAACACTAAGTAATGCAGATGTAGATCAGCAGCCACCAATTACACTCTGTACTCAACCCCTAGGGGGAAAAGAATTAAGTTGTCATAATGAAAATGTATCTGTTACATAACAATGTTTAAATTAAAACATCACTATCACACTGACAAATAGAACTGTCTGTAAGACAGTAAGCACTAGCCCACCACTGTTCCCATGATGAAATGTATGAAGATGTACAGCCATATACCTTAATGTGTCTTACTACTGATATCCCCCACATGTTGTAACAGCCTAGGTTATAAATGGTGCATACCCCTCCCTCATAGAATGGCTTACAATGGCATATAACAGTGTTACATACACAGACCTCTGGACTGTGCAAGGTCACACACGTTTTGTCCAGCTGTAGCCCACATATATATGGACCCAACCTCACAATATGTGTGAGAGTCCACATCACTGGAATGATGGCAGGAATGCCAGCACTAGATAATGATAAGCCACTACTTAACAACCTCTTACTACATGACATACGGACAAAGCCTGGTATATAGGTGGAGGACACAGGTTGGAACACAGGGCCATATTTGTAATATTGTTGTTATAAACTGTGAAAGTTGCTGGTGCTACAGGACTGGTTGCAACATACCCTTATTCAGGAATATGAAGTCAGAAACACAAATGGATGCAGCCAT
>NC_056746.1:1014581673-1014589173 GCF_019279795.1 Protopterus annectens | reverse complement strand
GGGGATGAACACCATCCCCTGAGGTGGTTCCATCTGAAGGTAGTGCAGAACCAGCAGATGATGAGGTCCTGGGATGGGTCCCAGATGTGCTGTGGCCTGGTAATATGGCCAGATGAGGTGGGAGAGGTGGTTCTGCTGGGACCTGTCTTCCCAAACATGCCCTTGTGTCACAGTTTTAGGACATATGTTGGTATGAGCAGTAATAGTCCACACATTCCAGGATTATCTCTATCAGCATGCATAGATATCCCCATTAACACAAAACACCAGATTTGGAGCAGTCACATAGCAAACAGAACACATGCATATATGGAACCCCAGTGGCCCTTATAATGGCATGCAGGTGACATTGTTCACAACAGGCCACCAATGATAGTATTTCAACATGGAACATGACTAGAAACACATTGCACAAATTGTTGTACAATATGATATATGTCCCAACAGTAGGTTTGCTGTGAACATACCCGTTGAGTTGTGTGTTCAGATTATTGTTGCAGATATGGTGGGGGGGAGACAGAGATGTGTATTAACAACTATTATATCCTTGCAGTATGAGGTCCTCAGATCTTTTCTCCTCTTTATGTCTTTCAGGCTCCATGTCATGGGAGTGCTTGCCGGTTTACTCCCCCAGGAGAATGACGTGATGATACAACACTTGGTGCAGCACTACCACACCCTGTTTGGACATACAGCCCATGATCTGCATTAGAGGACCGCCCTGTGGAACGAGCTCATCCACAGGGTAAATGATGTAGGCCTGCATAACCACAGTTATGAGCAGGTCCGACATTGGTGCACTGACCTACTCCACCATGCCCGTCAGTATGCTGCTGCAGTTAGGAGGGACCAGCTAGTCAGGGGGTTTCATGTCATCCAGCCCTCCCCCCCCCGAGACATGCTGAGGAGCTCCAGCCTCGGGCACCTGCTCACCCACAAACACAAGACCCTGCAGAGAGCATTCTGGAGGTGGGTGCTACCCACACAATGGATGAGGAGCATGCAGGTAAGGCCCCAGGGCACATCAGTAGACCACTGTTGCTTATCCATCTGCATCTGTAGAGTTTAATCATGCATATGTGAGATAAAATATATATAGTCTGTTTCTGTGTTGTAGTAATAAACAGATGTGCATAATCCGTAGTATTGTGGGTTTGTATTGTTTATGTACTGTAATGCTGCTCCCAACCTGTACCAATGCCACAGGTGTGGCTACTGACATCACATCTCTCACAAAACTATGTAGGTCCCTCTGGTATACATCTGGGGCAGTAGCCTGTAGCTGGCGAGTATGGTATTGTTTGTTCAGGCTTGCCAATACACCAGCATGTTATGGCCATGGTATTTGCCATGCACACATTTAATGCACCTACCCAAAATGCATGCTGTACATGTTCACTTATTGTTGCTGTTAACTGCACTGCATCACAGTGGTCACCATGGTGGCATATCTGAAGGGTATGTAAGAGTCCTGCAATATAACTAATAACCTGTCATTGCAATATGTGTGCACAGAGATGAACATAATGGTGGGACAAATGGCCTACAGTAGGAACATGTCTGAAATATCACCTTTATACAGTGCTACAACAGTGTATATACCACTATTACAATGGCAATTGTTACAGATCTACACAATGGCATATCATAATACCACATTCCACAACCCTTACAACCTGTAATGTGATCCTAACATGAGCAATGAATGTGTAATATGGAAAACTATGTTAGGCCAGCAAATATTGGGAATGCATACCTTAACAAACACTGGAAGCATATGTGTGCATACACTCAAAATAACATATTGTGGAAGCAGATTTTGAGGTACTGACAGCATTCACTCTTCATGAGTATGGACCTTCCAGCAAGTACAGGTCCTCAATGTCACACCAAGAAATGGTCTGCTGTCCAAGACGTTTGTCCATCAAAAGTGCCCACTTACCTGCAACAGAGGCAGCCGTGGCTTACACACATCTTACAAGCCATGGAATGGATCCCATAACCAACAGGTAGCATGCAGGAGTGGGACATGTAGCCTTACCTCACCATTGCTTATACCATGGCAAACAGTGCAGACAGTCATGTATGTGGCAAGGATGTACGCGGCAAGATTAATGTAGAAAATAAACAGATGGCCATCCAAGACATATGATGACACGTGTTGCAAACTGGTCATGCAGGCTGCCTAGTAACATGCCGCAACACTGAGAGAGTTACAGGAATGTCTAGCAAGTACTGGCTGTGCAGTACCTGTGTTGACAATCACCTGGACTCTGCATAAGTGTGGCCCATGGGTTAGGGTAATCAGATGGGACAGTTGTCCCACAGGAAACATCAGCCAGGGTTCTCTACAGGTAGCATATGCATAACATCAAAAGTCCCCCAAAGGCATGTGTTGCAATGTGTACTGGTGTACCAAGACCAATGTGGAAACCTACAGACAGTATCAATTAAGATACATGTGTTGCACAACCAACACCTCACCCCACCTCAGGCCCACCATCCCCATCTGTACCTTACTGGTTCCAGTGTACACCTGTATGTTTGCCATTCATTAGCAGGGACTAGGCTGGTACACATGGTGTTCAGAATTTGGGACACTGCAAAATGGCACACATTTGTAGCCCATAGTTTGTCAAGCATCTGCAAAAAGGCTGAGGATGGGGAGGGGCTGTCATCCTGAAACACAGCAGTGAACTGAAGCAGACATCCAAAGCTCACTAAGAATGGCTGTATCTGCACACAGTCAAGGTCATGAATTGTGGCAGACATAACCTTGACCACACTGCAATAGTGATGGCACTGTGTGACCTCCAAGGGCTGTGCACGAGTTGACCTTGGAATCATGCAGAGTTGGGGGACATTTGTAGGGCAGAGTGACCAAATACTGGCAAATGCAGATGGTCCATGCTTGTATACCCCATCCAGGAATAGTGACTGCTGTAGTACACTTAACAGTTGGAGCAGCAAACCATCATGATAAGGATGTGCACACTTATGCACCCACAAATTGCATGCATCTCAATCAGCATCTGCACAACTAACACATTTGTTTGATACTGCATTTGATTGCACAGGTCATATGTCACATATCGGGTTCATGTAATGTTAACATATGCAGTAATGTGGCCCCATGGCATATCAGGGAAGAGAGTGCCATGTCAATAAGGGTGTGTACACTCCCCATAGCCACAGTAATGTCTGAAGGTTGTCAGTGTAATTGTATTTTATTGACCATACATGCACCGCTGATGATGAGATCTGTAAATCAGACATCAGGCATTCACTAATGACATCTGTCCACATATCATCCCAGATATGTTTCGGACAAACACATAGGGGCTGTGAACACCTGACACACGTACAAATTCAGCAATGGTGTGTACACCTGTGAGGTATGGTGCACAGTACATGTTAGGGTGCTGAACAGGTGCACAGCAATACTGCGTACATGGGTACAGTGTATTCCAGGGGAAGGGGGATAACCTACTAACACAACCCATCCATCACAGAGATGTATAATGTTGGTAACAGGGATTGACTATAGCAGCACTTGCTGTTGAGTGCCATATGTCATGCATGTTGACAGATGGGTAATGAGAGGTCTGTGTGTAATATCTTTGTGCAACTTCACCTGTAAGTGTGTGTGTGTGTGTGTGTGTGTGTGTGTGTGTGTATGCACTGTTAAGGTCTTAAAGTGCATTTCTTGCATTCCCCTCACAGGTGGCAAGGTGGGTCAGGGCCCCTCCTGCAGGCAAACTGATGTTAGTGTCCATACAGAAACTGATAATGATGATAGGTGTGTTGAGGCACAGGCAGGGTTATCAAGGGCTGAAACTGCACCATCATTTGACATTCCACTGTTATCCACACCATCCCCGCACATAGTCACATTGCCAATACATACCCCATCACCAGTAGCCATAGATGAGGGACAGTTGGTGGGTGGTGGCATGGGACAGGACAGTGTGGTGTCTATGGCACATGTGTCTGGACACAGCAGCCATAGTCATTTTTCCGGTGGGGGACCACACAAGCAAATGTACAGGGGTGCTTGTAGGAAAGCTGCTGGTCATCATGGCCCTGGCAGAAGTGCCACATCTGGTGCCACCAGACACATGTTTCAGGCCTTTATGCAGGTGCAGGCATGTATGGAACGGTATACCAGACAGGGTATAAGGCTGCAGAGGGCTACTCATTCTGCTGTTATTGACAATATCCGTGATCTTGCAGGTACCCACCGTTATTTTGCAGAGGTCATGGATAGACAGTTGGGTGAGATGGTGGGAATCCTCGACCATGGAATGTTTGTGCTTCAGCATATGGTGGGAGTAGTGCAATGGCCACGTGGATGTAGGCCAGCAACACCAACAGCAGGAGGTTGAAGTGGATGTGCAAGAAGTCAGAGCCACTCCTGTAGTGGCAGTACCAGCCCCAGCACTGCAGGGGGGGTGCTGTCCACATCACAACAGAGCAGGCTGCGTGCAAGTGGCCTTGGCTGGTCCAAAGAGGGACCAGGATGCAGTGAATATATGTCATCATCAGGGAAAGTACCATATCATGGCTTGTACCTGGTGGTGCCCCTGGAACCCCTGGTATGCAGTTCTCGTGTCTGTGGCCAGAGACGGTGACCTGCACACCATGCCATATACAGTCTGCAGCTGTCCAACAAACCCCATGTATAGGGCAGCCACATGGCAGAACTGTGTGCAAGCATGTACACACACACACACACACACACATCACCAACACAGCTAGGACAACCTCATACCTACACACACCACATTAAAACAGCCCAATTAATAATTAAACCCCCTCACACACACATGACTCAGTGTCACTGCTTGACAGAGGCACAGCAAAATGATAGGCATAGTTTTTATTCAAACTAAAAAAGGTGGAAAGCCACATAATAGGCTTATAAATGCCCTTATGCCCCCCGGGCAGATGCCCCTAGTATGAACACCTGAACTCACCTACCTATGATGTCAAATGTATGGCTCAGCCTAGGTCTCTGACAAACCAACAACAAACCCTGTGCATATGATGATACTTGTGCCACATCCCTTTCATCCATAATATCGATGCAGGGACAGGCTAATATGGTTCTGATGCACAGGGTGGCAGTACTACAGTGTACCAATGTAATGCTGTGTAACATGTTTTCAGCACTAAAGTTTAATGCTTACATGTCAGGAAGTGCAGCTGTCCAGCCACGATGCATTATAGCTGTTATTAACACTGAGTGATTGTGGTCTCCATAATGTATTCCGTTTGTGTTGCAGGTGTCCACGTGTCAGCAGGATTTTGGTCTGCTGTTGTTTCCTGCAATGGGTATGGCACTGTGGTGACACCTTGACTGTGCCATATCCTGGGTACAGCTGAATACATGTCACAGGTCTGTATAACAGTTACTGCATGTGCCACATGTCTGATAGGTCTGGGGGGGTATACAGGTGAGTGCATGGTGGCTGATGTCAGCAGCCCTTCTTCAGTAGGCAATGGTAAGTATACTGGGTGGTACATGCCACATGTTTGTGTATAATACGCACAGAGGCTTTGGTGTTGATGCAGTACACAGAGAATACTGTAGATATGGGTGTATGTACTTGTGTAAGGAACCCATTTTAGCCTATGTAATTCCATCAAGACAGAATTGCACAAAAACACATTGGGAAATAAGCAGTCTGCTAGTTTAATGTCATTGACAATTGTACTGGCAGGGTATATATCCCCTTCCCCAATGTAGTGCAATCCTCAACTTGGTAAACATAGGTGTGCTGGTGCGGGTGGCACAGCCCTACCCTTTGGAGGTTATGAGGTGCTCTAGAACCGCAGATAGTGTGATTGACAACTACTTAACCTGTTAACATGAGCTGTACAGTATTACAGCCAGCTAAGCGGGGGAATACACTCAACAATAACTGAAATGATGGTGTCTCTGTCCACAAGATCCACACCCAGCTATATATACCAACCCCAGTATCGCTGTACAGCGATAATGCGGGGAAGAGGAAATTTACACATCTACTACTAGTTGTGATGGAATGAATTTCCATAGGATGATACATGTGAAATGTTAGCATTTGCCAGCCAGTTCTTGGACAGATGACCTCCTGGGACATGTATATTCTGCAAACTGAAGTAGATCCCTTCACATACATACACACACACACACACACACACACACACACACACACACACACACACACACACACACACACTCTCTTACTTAGCAACACTGGGACTAGAACCCCTACCTAGGTATGTAGTGCTACTGATGTGCATGGCCTTAATTGCACACACCACACAGCTTTTAGGATGAGATGTGTTCCAGGGTACATGTTAAGTGAAGAACATCACCAGGCCCTGTACAGTATGGTAATAATGGATGTACTGGTTGTTTATGAGCAATATATAGTGTAACATACTGTCATATACACATTGACAAACACATAACGGTCATACACACATCTGAGAGACCTGGGCTTATCAGTGCTAACTACCTTGTCAATATGTCCATTCTGTTACAGATATGTTGCACACAGCACATGCATCACTGGGCTGGATAGTGTTATCAGTTACCTGTATGGTTGATGGTGACAGTGTTCACCATACAATGGAACATGGGACATGTACTTGGGGTACCATGGTGTAAAGACAGTTTACCCAGCACCCACACCCCACAGTGGAGATTTTACTCATTGAAACCCATAATAATACTCTGACATACCCACCATCACACATTGACCAGGATTGCAATACAATCCCTTGTCTATCTTAAGAGTGCTAGTGCAGGGATATGCATCTAATGCACATGCCACAGGGATATTAGGGTGATGCATTGTCGTGCCTCTCCTACTGTCAGCAACATCACTATCCCTAATACTGTGTGGCAAGGTGTATTGCATTAAGAGAATGTGGCCTCAGAATTCTGTATCCTACAAATATATACACTTGCACACATACACACTTGCCAGAATTCAGAGGGTATCCCATGCCTTTCAACCCATTTGTATAACAGTGTTGTGCTGGTACTGCAAGCTCCAGGTAGCCAATAGGGTGAAGAGTGTAACAAGGTATATGTGATGTCCATTACAGCAGCATCCATATTTAACTATGAGAATGGGGGGTGCAGTGGATGTGAAGGGCCTCAGAGTATTATCAACTACAGGTCTACAAACAGACAGACACTGTTATTCTCAGTAATGCACACATACACGTTTGCCAGTACTGGGGTCCATAGGTGCAGGTGTTCATAGGTATGTGCCAGGATATTGTCCATTAGAGAGATGGGAAGAGTAGGGGATGTGTGTACAGTGGTATCATGCTACCTGCCATTTGTCTGCAGGCCATCTATCAACAGATACCATGGGGGTGATCCTCAAGGTGAGAGTTACATGCAACATCCAATCATATAGTTGCCCCTTGCAGAGGGCCAGTGAGGTGCTCCAGTTGACATGTATGCAACATGTATTACATAACATGGTCAATGTCTGT
>NC_056746.1:1014171673-1014226673 GCF_019279795.1 Protopterus annectens | reverse complement strand
GTTACTTGTGGGAATGCACCATGACAGTATGGGCCTGGCAGCTTGAGTTCCACTAGATACTGCATAGTACTCTCAATAAGTGTCAACAGTGAGACAAGCTAAAGTCACCTATCCCCACCTGCGTGGACAAGCCAGTATCGGCCACTCACTCCTATCCTCCCCAGCCAGTTCCCATAGGCTATTATGTGAACTCAGGTCGCCTGCATTACAACACTGTGTTATGGCACATCTTAGAGAATGACACAACTAACAGATAACACTGCAAATATACAGACACCGCTTATGATTAACACTGTAACTGACATTACACAGTTCACTGACAAAACTGCCACTGCTCTGACAAAGGTCACTGGCCACTCTCATACTGTCCTAAATAGCTCACAGAAAACTCTGTGATTGCTCAGGAACATCACAGTGACAACACTGGGACTGTCCTGACACACCTCTCAGATGGTACTGTAACTCACCTAACATAATTTACAAAACACCATCATTACCCTGACATTACTCACAGATGTCAATGTAAATATACTGAGAAAGCTCAAAAACAATCCTTCAATTGCCCTAACACAACTCACAAACAACACCGCAACTCACAGACATCACTGTTAATGTGTTAACACAAGTCCTACACAACACTGTAACTCACACACATCATTGCTAATGTCCTGATACAAGTCACAGACAACACTATAACTCACATGTATTATTGTTAATGTCTTGACAAAAGTCACATATATTATTGTTAATGTCTGGGCACAATGTAACTTCCTGGATACATCTCACACATATGAATGTGACTGCCCTAACAATATTCACAAACATCACTGTGAATGACCTGACATAATAAATCTCACTGGTAGCATCGCAACTTCCTTAATATTATTCACAGACATCACTGCTTATGACCTGACACATCTCACAACACTGTAACTGCCTTAATATTACTTACACGCAGGCATCACTGTTAATATCCTAGCAGAACTCACAATACTGTAACTGCCTTAATATTGCTTATGGACATCACTGCTAATGTCCTGACACAAGTCACAGACAGCGCTGTAACTTCCCTGACACATCTCACACATATGACCATGACTGCCCTGACAATACTCACAGACATCACTGCTACATGATAAATCTCACTGGTAGCACTGTAACTGCCTTAATATTACTCACAGACATCACTGCTAATGTCCTGGCACAACTCACAGACAACACTGTAACTCACAGACATCACTGCTAATGACAGGACACAACTCACAACGCTGTAACTGCCTTAATATTATTCACACACAGGCATCACTGGTAATGACCTGACACAACTCACAACACTGTAACTGCCTTAATATTACTCACACACAGGCATCACTGCTAATGTCCTGACACAACGTAGAGACAACATTGTAACTTCCCTGACACAAACATACCTTTCAGCTGGACAGATTTTCACAGAAAGTCGAGATTTTTGCCTCATATTTTTGGTCTGTTTCTCACAAAAATTGTGTCTTTTGGCAAGTCATTGGCAAATAATTGAGGATTGAATTCAGAAAATAATGACAGACCTTTGAAATTCAGACTTCATACCCTTCAGAAAATTCATGCTAATGCAAAACCTGTTATTTTATCAACTTTCTGTTTGTAAGAACAGTACTTAAAAATCGTCCCTATTTTTGAGCCTTTGTTCTCCCATTGTTTATATCTTTGTTCAGATTTCTTGGTCTAAGAGGTTGAGAAGTATGTCAGACAGCTTGCAGATATCATTACAACTACCCTGACACTACCCACAGGGCCAGATTACATAAAGTTTATGGACTCTGGCGTAGTTGCAGATAACTATGCGATATGTAAATATGCCACAGTGAACTTAGAATATCTCATCTCACAGCTGAGTATCTCGGTGGTAACAACACACTGTTTATCAGTAACAGTTACTCTGCGATTTGTGAGATCACAGCTAATGTCCTGACACAAGTCAAAGTGTGATGTACATTAACAAAGTTACGGAAAGAATCTCACAATCTAAGCAGCATGGCATTCATAAATACATATCTATAAGAAATCTCTCCAGTAAGATTATAGAAAACTACAGAGTATCTGTTGAAGTCCATTATCATTAAAATATGCAGGCTATCAGGATGGAATCCAAACATTTTCTAATAAAAAATTAATAAAGGTGAAGGGCAATCATGGCCACATCGCCATAAGTAATATTAGCTAACAATAGGTGCGGATCATGTGCGGGGAACAGAGGTAACACTCCCACTCCCAAAAAAATTGGGAGAAAGAAAAGCAGACATGATGTATGGGTGAAGAAGATGGACACACAAAAGATATATGCAAACTGGAAAATCTGAGGGACAGTCAGAGAGGCATGGACATTTTTTTTTTTCTGGTGGAAATAGGCACCATTTTTTTTTTTTTTTTTTAAAGAACAGAAGGAAAGGTAAAGATAGAAAAAGAGGAGGAATAGGCCATCACAGCAGGTATACCCATACAACAAATATCAAAACACATTATAGACAAAGGTTGGGAAAAAAACTTATGGACAGGTAAATTACACAGACAGTACACTGCACAACACAGGCAATAGAAACTTGTCAAACAGGTGGAGATGCATACCAGATATGGTGAAATGCAAAAAAAAAAAACATATATACCTATGCACTATCATGTTATGGCTGTTATAACTGAATGTGCATGACCAATAGTAGATGTGTGTTTTAGGGCAATAAATAGAGATCACAGTACTCATTGGATAAATGAATCAATATCTAAGTAGTCTGTCAGCAGTGCAAATGTAAGCTAAGCAACATCACAGATGAGCAAACACAGATCTTGGAATGTTAGGTAATTCCAGCAAAGAACAGAACAGAACCACCATCTATGCATGTGAAAGATAAATAACCAAGTAAAGTGCTAAACAGCAATAGTGGGGCAAAGCAGCAAACTGTAAATAGGTGCACACAATCTAAACATTAATGTAACGGAACGCATATATCAGACACATATGCAATGTCAAAGGCAACACACAGGTGTAGGCGTATATGTATGACTGTTAGTGGCCTAACTGGAACTTACATGAAAGCAATGTCAATACACATATACACACAAATGACATGTAAGGCTAATATATGTTCACAAATCTAACAGTACAACTACATAAAAAATATCAGGTAGTGCACATGAATTTTAACAATGTACACTGCTCACAATGTAACACGCAAGTATAATGAGAACTAGGATGTATTGCAAGCAGTAACCAGAGACTTGTGTGCATATGTCCTGCATCTGTATAAGGCCATAGAGCTGGCACACGTTGAACTTGTAAACAAACTAATACATGATGGTAGACAATAATTACAACAAAGTCAAACATATCTGCAAGATACATTACATACCTACAAAGGTGGAAGGGAGGTGGACAACATGGGCCCACATCAAGGAAGACAACAATAAAGCAGGACAACTAGGTAAAGTTACACATTGCAAATGCATGTGTGCACCACATAGGGTGCTGTTGAAGCGAACTCAAAATACATTTAAGCAAATACCTTATACTTCAGTACTTGCGACTAATCTACAACATTATCCATACTTAGGATATAAATTATTTGTTAATGTTGATATCCCCTAATATTGAACCCTTGCAGTCAAGTCTTGATTGCTAATAGATAATTCAAGTCCAGAAGAACGAACTCTATGTATGTAGTCTCAAAACCTGAGATTTTGGAATATTTTTTATAATATGACAAGAATGGCAACTGGTAGTACATAAATTGTTGCTTTTGGGATGTTTACTATAAATGGTGCTGGCCAAAGTCCCATCATCCTGAAAAGTTTATCTGCACATCCAAAAAAAATACTTTTTTGATGAAAATTTACTGTAAAATTGATACCCCATTTGTTTTCATTTAAGTATTCAAGAAATTCATGTAAATACTCAGGGCCATTTTTCCAAACAAGCCAGATGTCTAATGAACCCAAAAAAATATTGTGGTCGTTATCATAAATTATCTGTTCCTCTATATAGCCCATGAACAGATCAGCATAAATGGGGGCAAAACATGTTGATATTTTAGTTGTAAATAACACTCGTCCTTAAAATAAAACAAATGTTCTTAGTTAAAACATGCTCAGTAAGGCACAGCAAAAATGTATGAAATCCAGGGCTGTAAATAGCAGCATGTTTTAACCAATAATCCAAATCCAATAGCCCTGCCCAATAGAGAATATTGGTATAGAGCACTGTAACATCTATTGTGCATAGACACTATCCCTTTTCCAATTGAGTGTCCTGTATAATATTTAAAAATTCTGTTGTATCTTGAATACGCAATCTAACTAAACTTAATAATGGTTTTAAATACTGAGACAGAAAATCTGATAGTGGATCAGTGAGTGACCCTTTAGCCAAAGCAACAGGTCATCCAGGGGGTTGCAATAAATCCTTATGAATTTTTGGTAATAAATTAAAATACTGTTTTGATGGGTCATCCACTATTAGATAATAAGCAGTATCTTTAGAAATTATTCCTTCTTCTAATGCCAGCTGCAAACATGTATCAATATACTGATTTAAATTTAGAGGTAGGGTCCAGATACATCTGTTGATAAAAATGATGATCTACCAACTGTTTTTTGGCCTCCAAAAAATACATGGACCAATCTAGACAACTATTGCACCCCCTTTATCAGCAGTACTAATCACTAGTTGGTTATTATTACTCAGTTTTTTCATAGCCTGTTGTTGAGTCTTGGTTAAATTATTATTAATAATTTTGTTATGAGAACTGTACAGAAAATGTAGTTCCCGGAGTATCCATTGCTGGAAGACCTCAACATATTTATTAGATGGGGGAGAAAATTTAGATGGTCGAATTTGATCCTGATATTAATTCAGTTTGTCATAGAAAAACAATTTTAAATGTTTTACGAAAAGAAATAATGTCCTGGACAAAAATTTTTTCAGGGACCAAATAACTAAGAATAAACCCCAAACCTTTATTCAACAATCCAGTTTCGACATTAGACAATTGTGTAGATGAAATATTATGTACATTCTGACACAAATTTTCTTGGGCATCAGCAATTGTAGTAATATCTCTAGTGTGGGCACCCCGCTTATGATGTTTGCGTCCAGCCCTCCTGCATCTTCTAAAAGGATGATGGTGTTTTTCTTCTTGGCCCAAGGGGAAGTAGATGGTGTATCCCCCTCAGTGTCTATAGCAGATGAACAATCCTCTGCTGAGGTTTCTGTCAGGCCATCATTAGATTGCAATATAGACTTTTTCCTTTATGTTTGGCAAAAACTACGGGACATTCTTTTTTATCAGAAAATTTTTTACAGCCTTCTGGATCTGGAACTGTTTACCATGTTCATAGTCTTTACAATCACGCTGGAGTTTCTTAAGCATGCGGGACCTTAACTCTTTTTCAACTGTAATACGATTTTTGGTTAGTGCCAAAAAATGCTCCGATAAATATTGTGATGTCCAAAAGGTTTGGCCAGATGACATAAGCTGGAAATTGTGTTTACCAAACTCTCTCTTACATTTATAAAATGATAGCAGAGTTGTGTCAATCATCATCGCGGCTGATTGCTGAGCCTCCTGCCATTCTCAGTGAAAAAGCTCATCCATACCCTTTACATAAGTTTGTTTAAGTACTCGAAGCCCTCTGAGGGGATAGCCTTATTTTTGTATGCTTTGAATAGTCTAAAATGCCAAACATTTGATCTCAAATCTTTCATGGCTTTATTATCTGCTGAAAAGTGTCAGAACAGGATGAAGTAGCTGCTACAGTTTCAGACAGGCCAGGAGGGACTCCCGGGGACATCTCAAAAAATAAAACACATCTTCCTTATCTGCTGCCAAACATTTGAGGATCTGAACAAGATCCATATCAGCACACAAACTCAACAAACAGTTTTGCAGAAAATTCAAGGCATTAACCTGATTTGTAGGATTCAGCAATTCAACTGTCACCACTATACAAAAGTTGAATACATAGGCCTTCACTAAAATCCACAATTAACCAACAAAAGAGATAATATATTCACTATAAAGCCAGGAGAAAGGTTTGACCAGCAAAACCTGCCAAAACAGTTCCAACGAAGTTGAAAAATGACCTCTCATCTGAGCTTGATAATTCAGCTATATATTTAATATGAGCACTGTTGTTCCCAATGGCATCTGTTAGTGTACAACCTCTTCCATACGACACCTCATTCATAAAGAACCTCCTTGTTAATGGCTTCCGTTAATAGGCAATGGTCAATGGGTATCACACTAGTCCATTTAGTGCTGCCACCTGAACTATAAACAAAGGATTATAGCAAAAAATATAAACCATATTGTACATTCTGTGACCACCTCAGCCAAGTTATTATTTTGATTAACAAACTTGTAGTTCATTAAATTCAACTTGCAGAATGACCAATGAATAATGCAAGTGTTATTCCTAGCGATAATTTTCATTCATAAATAGCAGGCTGAAAACTTCCCTAAAAAGATAGCTACCAGGATCCCAACGTGGCCATAAGGTATCACTCTAATCCATTTACTGCAGCCCACAAACAAGAAACCATACCAAAAGATACAGCCACTGCTGCCTCAATATCATAGGTACTATGGGGTATGTTTCTATCCGGGCTTAATGATCATTTGTGAGCAACAATCATGGGGCTTTTGGACTACGTAAGGCATGGTATTTGTTTTTTGAAAATAACACTGATGAAAGCTATGTTGCTGAAACTGGTCTGTTTTTTGGCTTTTAGAATACATTTTTGGTTCATTGTGTTATGTGTGCTGGCCTATTTGTGTTATCTACAAGCATAAATCATGCATACACACTATTGGGTAATCATGTAACATTAACAGGCATAGGTAAGCAAGCTAAGAACTGTCATGCTAATGTGGAATAAACACCTGCAGTTATATGTCACAGACCCAGGTCATTACTGACTGGAGGACAGTCCTGTGAGCAACATTACAGCATTTCACTATGGACTGAACAATGTGCAGATACATGTACATAAATCATTGAATATGCACACCATTTGCTGAAAGGTACAAATTTATGTGACTAACGAATGGATATGGAAATAGTATACTGTACTGCTACTGAATCATTACCATGGTTTATGCAGGACTGTCACATTGTGGCGGTCTATGCAGTCAGTAAAGGAGGACTGCCCACATGCATGACATATATTTATATAACCCAACATGGCATCAGCATTGCCAACACATGCCAGTGGGACTGTATGACAACTGTCATCCAAAAGACATAGGCAAGGACATGTCCTTCTGTTGCACATACATGATATAGCAATACCCATACCACTGTAATAGTGCTTAACTATGGGTAGCATGTTGTTTGTAAGTTTCTGTCACTAACACACATTTACAGTAGAATTGTTGCAGTAGTAGCTGCATGTTAAATGCCACAATGCATGGACAGCTGAATGTGGAAGGAAAATCTAATGTGTTAATGTGTGTCATGTGCACGTTGAAACATAATTAAATGTTACATGATATCTGCATTCTATATTTGGACCTGTAACACTTAAGCATGGCAGCTAAATGGTATGCATGTACAAGACTGCATTTACAGTCCAATCACTAATATGGCAAATAGCATGGTGGCAGCTTTATACAATTAGATTACGCAGACAATACTTATGGACCTGAAAGACCCCCTTGATGGGGATGAACATCACAAATGATATCTCAGACTATTTTCCTGAATGAGTCATACATAGCCCATGTCATATCCTGCAAAAAATTCCACATCATGTCTGTCATCTGTGTACAAAACACAGTGGTCACCTCCTCTTGGATCTGCCCCCAACAATCGTCTCGCTGTTGTTTCTGGTGTCATCTTCTCCAGGGTGTAGCAGGGATAATGGCACGTGCAGGTTTAGCTTCCTCATCATCATCCTCATCTTTATTTTGGTCACTGTCATTGAGGACTCTGGCAGTGGCCTGACATGTGCTCATTACCAATGTCTGATGGGTGATCCTCAACAACTTCCATACTCTGTCAAGATGAATCACAGCACAGGACAGAAATTACATATGCATATCTGATACTACCTTTTTCCATAACATCGCCACTATATCACAATGAACAGGCAAAAATCAGTCCTCATGAAGCATTTCAATACATTATGACCATAGTCCACTGTACCACCATATGCGATGTGAGCAATCAAAGCCACAACAGTGAAAAACAGATGTCTATCAGGCCGCACATTCCTATGAAAATCATAGCTGACATTAAACAGAGACTTTTGTGTCCATTTGCAATCTAAGAGTCACTAATTAACATCCCATCCACATGTGATTTCAGCATATCAGAACATGAGAATGATGGTGCAATGGTGCTGCAGTAGCATTGTTGCCTCACAGCAAGAGGTTCTCCGGTTCAGTTCTTGTCTGGAGTGCCTTCTGTGTGGAGTCTGCATGTCCTCCCTGCATTCGTGTGGGTTTCCCCCAGGTGCTCCAGTTTCCTCCTACATCATAAAGACATGTGTCTGGAGCGTTTCTCCCCAGGCATCAGCTGAAAATTGACTTTGTTGCAAGTCAGACTTTCCCAGTAAACAAATGTTAAATAAATAAAAATATATTGAAGGTCTCACTTAAAACACAATTCCAGATGAAATGACTCAAACAGTAGTAAGTAACACAATTATAATCAACAGATTTTGCTGTTAGCAGGTGGCTTCTCATGCACACAACATCTTCCGTGTCAGGGACACTGTATCCATCATATAATGTAAGCAGCTTGCACAAGAATGTCCAATGGCATGCATAACACTGCTTACCAATGGAAATCATGACATGACTTGAACAGTTATTTATTGGCCAGCATTAAGCATTACAAGCATATGCAAAGCAAGCACATGTAACATGATCTTGACATTTGAAGTGAAGTAAACTCTGACACTACCTCATGCAACGTTCACATAACTGTAATTTGAAAAAAAATTCTGGGAAAATAACAACATAATAGTATTATTGGGACCCTCACTGTTTAATAATTATTGTGTCTGCCTTAGTAAACTGTACATCTGAGTGTCTGACAAGATATCACTATTTCCATTATTTTCACTTATGTGTGTTCCTTGAGTAATTATGTCTGTGTGTCAATGCCAAATTTAGTCCATGTGTCTCTACATGTAATGAGTCATATGAACAACCACCAATTAACATTATTTTAAAGACATAATAAGATGACAATACCATGGAAAATATAAAAGCCATATGACAAACAATCGAACATCATGGTCTTTGGCTGACCCCACATCAATTTAAGGAATACAACACTACCAAATAGTAATAATGTTCAGTTATAAACAGAGTGACATGTAACAAACACATGAGAATCTAATGTATATTGTACAAACATTATTTGTCTACAAATGTAAGCATGACCTGCCTACATTTATTAGCAATCCCTACCCTGCAAGCTGCAAACATCCTGATGCTGCTTGATGATTATGTAATGGTGCAAGATATGCCTATATGCACATGTATCCCCAAACCCAGGATATAAGTATGCATTAACAAAACCATCAAAGGTTTTGTACGCAGATGCAAAACCCATGTCGAAGTGAAGGGCATATTATACAGTCTGTCAATGACAGTATGAACCCTAACAGCAGACACTGATTCAGTATGTGAGTAAGCAGGCTATGGACAACAGATGAGTCACTAAGAACCACACCTACACATACATGGGTGCCAACACATGCACTATAAACAGCAGGCAAAACACTATAAACTTGTATGTGAAATATCCATCCACAACCCCTTTTTCCTGTTTTTGCATTTGGGATGAGGGTGTCACTTCAACAGTGACAATCACCAGGATTCAATATTTACACCATCACATGGCTCACCCTGATGCGGTATTTCTTCCACACCATACACCTATGACTAATTTAGAGAGTCCAGTCAACCTACTGAATGTCTTTGGAATGTGGAAGGAAACCTGATCACCCAAAGGAAAACCACACAAACACAAGGAGGACATACTGACTCCACACAAAAGACACCCTAGCAAAAAATTCAAACCAGACAACCTCTTGCTAAGAGGCAACAACACTATCTGCTGCACCATTGTGCATCCACCTCAACAATCACTGTGACAGCTGCACATAACTGACTGTCATTTGGGCTGTGGCCTACATTTCAAAAACTATCTTCAGAAAATATGACTTACTTCTAAAAGTTGTCTAAACATACTTATATTTAAATTAGACTTGTAAGCACAGGTATTGTGTGAGTATTGCACTTACCTTGCTGATGCATGATGAGTATTCCTGCATTATAAGTAATATACATGGTAATGGATAAAATACAAGCCTATTACAAGGATCAGATATATTTCCTTATCAAAACAAAGCAAGCAAAATATCTCTCTCCCTTCACTGATCCTCCAGCCTGTGCATCCGCTTGATGCATAAGGCATAGTTACGAATCCTGTCCTCGTCAACTGCAAAAAGGAAAAAATTATGAATGATGTAGTCCTCAAATAATAATGATATACATTGCTCAGATCAGGTTCTAAAATTATTTTGTTGAAGAACATTACCATACACATTTTGTAATATTGCACACAGAATTGAACATAGAGTAGAGGACCTGGAATTTAAACCTTCCACTCTGAGCTACGTCCACTTTCTAACCCTGACACATACCTGCCTAGCTAATCCATCTTACCTGCATGCATATGGTAGGAATACAGTGAAAAGACTTGTATTTATGAATGTGCATGAACAAGTTACTAATATGGATCATGGTTTAGGCTTTACAAAAAGGTTAACATGCTGGCTTTTAGGGAAATTAGTTGCAAGAATGAATGCATGTCAGCACAATGGTTACAACTGATAACAGCAAATGAAAACTTTCATCCCTCAGAGAGTGGAACACTGTCATGTATCATATGGCTGGTGCTGACAACTACAATGTGCTGTACATCAGGGTACAGTAATGTATTTTATGATAAAAATTACACATCACCAATCAAATGTATACATGATATCAGTGTATCTCCCTATTGTGCATTACAACTGTATGTCTGACCATATGAGTCCCTCCAAATATAAGGATGAGAAAGTTGTTGAAGGAAATTTAATAAAGAATGATACAATTACAAATGAAATTCATTTTTCAAATGTTACCAAATTCCACAAAACTATTTGGCAGAAATATACCAGTCTTTTCCAAGCTTTACACATAACACTGCATTCAAAGAGGTACTGTTATCAGAACAGTATGGATTATGGAGATATTTGTAGAATTTTGGCAAAAAATGAGTAATTCATAAGCATGCACAACATAATCTTTAATACCAATAAGCATGTATGTAGAGCAGCATTTTCGACAATGTGTGAAAGACACAAAGATAAGAATATAATCATACTTTTTTCCTGTGTGGAGTTGAACCCATACCACACTAAGATGTATGCATGCTGCCCTGCTTCTATACAGGCGAGATAATGGCCAGCACATGGTTTTTCTGAACAAACTATTACTGCATGCCTGCATCTGTATTCCTGTGGATAACAGATGAATAGAGTAACATCAGACACATACAGTAAATGCTATAGGCCACCGTGCTCTACAGAAATAATGGCTATAAACACATATTACAAATGAAAAAATATGTGTAGCCTGTCAGACAGACATTCCTCTTGGGTTAAACAAATGAGGCTGTAATAAGAATGTTAATTTTGTTAAGATGAATGGAGTAAAGAAGTCATTTTTTAGTTATTATTCACACATACACAAGTAGACTAGGTGATACTATTCATAGGTTCATAGGTAGGTACTAGGCTATTGGCCCTAGGGCCTATATAAGCCTAGCCAAAAAATGTATCCTGGCTTTCGCCACCCAAGAAAATTATTTTCCTGTGCCCCTGTCGAGCAGAGCCACAGAAGTGATCCCTGGGGTGAATTTCCCATTTCCCATACAATCATCAAGATTTTTCTTGAAGAGTGCTAATGAGGAGCTCTGTTTGACATAGATAGGTAGTCTGTTCCAGAGTATGGGAAGTCTCTGGGGCAGGAATCTATCCCTCCAGCATGTTCTGTTTATTGTGGTGACAAGGTTTAGGTCCCTAGAGCATGTAGCTCGGAGGGATTGGGATTTCTTTAAGTGGAGCATGTCCAGCAGCTCTGGGTTTGACATAGCTTTGTATGTTAGGCAGAGATCGTCCCTGAGTAGGCGATATGCGATGGAGTAAAGCTGTAGTTTTTTTTAGACGGTCTGCGTAGGGCATCTGTTTGAGGCCAGTAATCCTCTTTGTGAAGTATTTCTGTGTTCTTTCCAGTTGTTGTAGATGTCTTGTGAGGTACATACCAAAAGGGGCATTGTACTCTATAATGGGTCTAATGAGTGATGAGTAGAGGGGATCAATGACCTCTTTTTTCTGGATGAGAATCCTTTTGTGATGAGATGAGCCACGTAGAAGGATTACCTGACCACTGTGGTGATGTGATTATCAAAGGAGAGACTACTGTCCACCTGTGTCCCAAGGTCTCTTATCACATTTTCGGCATTAAGTAGACTACCAGCTATGTGGTAGTACATGGGTACAGAATTTTTACCAAAGGGGATGACAATACACTTTTTGGCATTGAGCTTCAGGCCATGGCTTTGACACCAGGTATCTGTCTCAGTGAGGCCCTTTGGTAGTTTGTCCACATCGTTAGGAGTTTTGATTATGGCTCTTAGTTTGCAGTGATCTGCAAACTTTGTTAGCCAAAGACCTTCTGTGTTAGCCTGCACTTCAGAGAAGTAGATACCAAACAGGAGAGGACCCAGGACTGAAAACTGTGGTACTCCACTTGTCACTGGTCTGAAGTTGGAGTTGAAATCCTCTACTTTCACAGTATGGGTTCTGTCCATGAGCCAGTTGGCAACCCATCTTGTGACATAGGGATTTATACCTAGTTTAGCGAGCTTATCTATAATTTCAGAGTGGGGTGAGCTTATCTATAATTCCAGAGTGGGGGATGGTGTCAAAAGCCTTGGTGAGATCTAGATAAGCTGTGTGAACCATTTTACCCTCATCTATGGCTTTGGTGACTGTTTCAAAGAAGTCAATCAGGTTTAGCAGATATGATCTGCCTTTTACAAATCCAAACTGGGTAGGGTCCAGAGTTTGGAGATTACCAATGTCTTTGTTTATGAGTTCCACAATGATACTTTCCATGGCCTTGCAGATCAGGCTCATCAGGCTAATGGGGCAGTAGTTCCTGGGGTCGGTCGTGGCTCCACCTTTGTGGAGTGGGATAACCATTGTGGTGCACCATTCAGTGGGTACAAAGCCTGAGGTGAGGCTATGATTGAACATGGTACTTAGGTAGGGTGCCAGTTCATTCTGTAGTTCATGTAGAATGCAGCCTGGGATATTGTCAGGTCCCATGGATGCTGTGTTCTTGGCTTTGGAGAGTGTGTTTTATACCTGTGCAGCCGTGATTATAGGAACTTTGCATTCTTCCGGTATAGAGATGGGCCCTCTAGGGGGTGAGAGGGGGGTGAAGTTAGCACTGAACCTATCTGCTAGGATGTTGACAATATCAGTTGGTTCTGTATATTTAGTGCCATTGTGCTGTAACTCAGAGCAGATCTGATTGTTCCCATTGAGATTCTTGACATAGCTATAGAATGCTTTGTGGTTGTCTTTAGAGTCAGTGGCAATTTTGTTTTCGTAACTAGCTTTGGAGGATTTTATGAGGGATCTCAGCTTCATACTGAGGTTGACCAGGGAGTTCCTCCAGTCATGGGATTTTACTCTTTTTTGCAACAGTTTCTTTCTTCTGTTGTAGAGTTTGTTTATGGCAGAGGACCACCAGACTGGCTTCTTTTTTTTGGAAGATAACATCTTGGTTCTATTAGGGATAGCATGATCCATGCACTCGTGTAAGTTCTTATAAAGTGCATTTGTGTAGGATTCAGCAGTCATACCTCTATTGTCCGTCTGCATGGGTGTCATGACGTTTGCCACTTCTGTCTTAAGAAGTGTGAAGTTGGCTTTGGAGAAGTTTTTTACAATGGTTTCCCTAATTGGGGGTGGGGGTGGGATGTGGATGTCTAGGCTGATTTGCTTGTGGTCGGATCTGACCAATGAGGAATTGACCTCTGGTGTGGAACACTGGTTTCCCATGTTGGTAATGACCAGGTCTAGAATATTGCTGCCCCTGGTGGGGATGTGAATAAGTTGATCCAAGGCGTTGGAATTTATGAATTCTAGAAAACGTTGAGCAAAAGAGTTGGTACATGAGTAGTTTTCCCAGTTAATGGTGGGGTAGTTGAAATCACCCATTATTTGGGTGTTGGGTTGTACCCTAATACTTTCCAGTGTATCAAGAAATGAGGAGTGGGAAATCCTGGGACATGGTGGGGAGTCTGTAGCAAGCTACAATTTGGATTGCGGTCTTGCCCAGAGTTAGTTGCACTTGGATAATCTCGGATGCATTATGCTGTGCAGCTAGCCTGGAGGTGTGGATATCCTTAATGAATATGGACACGCCTCCACCTTTAGTGCTTCATTCTGGGTTAGGTGGCTGAAAGGTGTGGTATGAATTGTAGCCTGGTAATGCAGGGGTGCTCTCTGGAGCTTTGAACCAGGTCTCTGTCACTTCACAGATGTCAATGTTCTCCATTTTAAGGAGTGCCTCGAGTGAGTGCATTTTGAGGTTTAGACTTCTAGCATTAAGTAGCATTACCCTCAGATTTTGCTTGCTTGTACCTGTTACGGTGGTGAATTTGTCATTTGAACCTTGCCTAAAAAAGGCACTATAGGAAGTATAGTGTTATAATAATACTGTTGAAGTATTATGGATGACTAAGAAATGTGAAGGCATCCGTGATACACAGCTATAGCAGCTGTGTGAACTGGTGTAATTCTATATTAGAAAACAGATGTACCTCTACAACGTACAACATTATGCACATTATAAACATTACTGAATAAATAAACCCCATGGGAATAGAATCCATACTAAAATGGAGAGCAGTCATCATGAAATATTAATTATCCAGATGTGGTAATTACCAAAGCAGCTACTTAATGGTTTTAAAAGGCATGCATATGATATACCTGGGACACAGCTATAGCTGTAAATTCCATAGGAATGCTCAAGTATCTGTAGAACTGTGGCACTTACTGTAGGAATCCACCAGCTGTCAACACACCTCAATGACCCTCTGGCAAAACTCCTCTGGGTCCCTCCAGTTCCATGGTGGTGTTGGCAAATCTGCAATCCATTTGGGTAGATCCGCATATGTTAATGATGCTTCTTTGCAATTCACTTCCAAATGTAGATGATCGCAAAGTTCCATGGTCTAGGTCTCATCCCATGCTCCACTCCAGCATAGATGGTCAGCATCTGGGTGGTCTCCTCCTAGGTCCAATTGGACACCCGGACACATTGAAGCCTCCTGGAAGTAACCATCCCAATAACATTGCTAATGTCGATAATCCAATGCAGAAAAACAGAGATCTGAAAATTGTTCACTGAGGTCCAACCCAGTTCGCAGGTAGCAATGGTCTCATTTGTAAATATATCAAAATCAATATTTAAAAGTGGCGCTTATGTCATGTTATCAGATCATTGGAAGATAACGAGCACATGCTGCACACAGCCCCATTTAAGGATACCTCACCAAAGTTTTCAACACTGTCTCATATTCCTTACTCCTTGCTAAACTCTCTGACCTTAATCTCTCAAGTTCAACTATCTCCTGGTTTACCAGCTACCTAACTGACAGACAGCAATCAGTTAAATGGCTTTTCTCACTTTCCCCTGCTCTCCCCATCAAGACTGGAGTCCCTCAAGGATCAAAACTTGGTCCCTTATTATTCAACATTTTTACAAATTGCCTGCACACATCCTGTCCTCAGTCATTTCTCATACAGTATGCTGATGACTCCACAAACATTACCATCTCTGATAACCTCTCTTGTCTAAACAGCCTCATACAAAAATCCTTTAAATCTATTGAAAACTGGCTCTCTAATAACCAGCTAATACGTAATCCAAAAAAGACTAAACTTCTGCTATTTCTCCCCAAACCCCTTACTCACCTTAAACCCTCTTTCTTTATTACATCCCTTAACAATACAACTATTATTGTTAAAACACATACTAAGCTTCCAGGAGCCATCATAGATGACAAGCTCAAATTTGACTTTCACATACTCCAGTGCATAAAGAAACCCAACCAAAAATGAGGCCTCCTTTATATTAATACAAAAGTTCCCAACAAAAGAGTCTCGATTTTCCCTTACTCATGCCTACCTTCTGCCTAGCCTCTTTTACAGCTCACAAATCCTCACTAATCTACAGTCATCATTCTTAGATACACTTGAATCCACCTACAATAAAGTTGCCAGATTTGCTACCAACAAAACCTCTAAATCTCACCACTAGCTTTCTCTCAAGACCTTAAATTGGTTAGAATTCCTACACCAGCTGCTTCTCTCTCAACTAATGATCATTCATTCAATCCTCTACAAGCCCTCCTTCTGCCCTAATATCTCCACACTAGTCTCCCTTTATATTCCTCCCAGGGCCCCCAGAAGCTCTGACCAAAATGTACTAGAAATTTACAAGCCAAAAATATCCATTGGACAAAATCTCTACAGTTACTCTCCCTCCCTATCCTGTAACAAACTTCCTCTATCTATTAGAAATATAAATCATGTGCAAAAATTCAAAAATGCTCTCAAAGAATTCCTAATAATCTCCTGGAGACGTCACTCAGCTCTAATGAGTTAATACTGTGTCCTTCTTCACATTCATAAGATAGCCTATAGGTAACTCCATTTATTACATTAGTTTATCCCTACTTTACATTGATATATGTTGCTTGTGATATTGAAAACAAATCTGCATTATATCCTGATTTTTTTTCCTGTTTGCATCTTTTTATAGTGGACAGATAAGAATGTGTTTCACAGATGTGTGTCCCTTATTGTCTGCCATGCACAGATACGCCAGTATGAGTCTGTATGCATACCTGAGTCAGTTGTGCCCTGAATTGATGATCCCTGTTGGGATAGATTTGTATATATTAATACTGTTATATGTTTCGTTATGTTGTTATGTCTAATGCTCACTTTGTACATCTTCTGGGTAATTACCATTAGATGCAATTGTGCTGCTGTGGTGGGGCAAAACCCAAACATAAATGTTTAATGTGTGTACTTATGCATGTGTGACTTGTCATGAAGCAAAGTTGTGCTGCTGTGTTATCTGGGCCTGGACTTGTGGTCACACCCTCCATCAGACATGCCTGTGTCTTCTTCCCCCTATGTCCTCCTGCTCCTCCTCTGATACCTGTAGGATGTCATCGTTGGACATCTGGGGTTATTGGGGTAGTTCACCTACACCTGCTGCTTGAAGACCACCATGTGCTATTGTTAGCATATTGTATTGCATGGCACACATGGTTAACATCTGTGCTGCTTTCTCAGGTGTATGTTGCAGTGCACCTCTGGATATGTCCAGACATCTGAACCTAGCTTTCAGTATACCGAACACATATGCAATGGTATTTTGTAGGCCTCCTCTGCAGGGATTCATAGTTCTTTGTACAGGGTCATTGACCATAGTTCAGCTGGATAACAATAGTCACCTGTTGTGGGGAGTAAACACATATGTTTCAGCATGGATATTGTTGGGAGGGGTTTCCTTAACTGACATCCTAGCTGTGTTTCTGCACTTACCCAGTAGTAGTCCCTCAGACATTTTACCTTACTGGAATGCATCCCACAGACCATGGTAGCATTGTGGACAATTCCAGGATGTTTTGCCATTATGTTTTTATGCTGTCATCTGCTGCACACACAAACTGTCAGTTTAGGGACGGACACCGCTTTCTGTTGATATATCTGTCTGTGTCTGGATGAACTGGGGTCTTGATAGGAATGTGGATGCATTCTATTGTACCTAATATATATGTGAGATGTTGGCAAGGTTACTGGTGCATAACAGTTCTCCACTTCACAATGGAGTAGATGGAAAGTGTATACAGTCATCCACCTTGTTGCACATTGTTGCTAGGAATTGTGACAGGATATGACTAGCAGCTGTCTCTGACACTCCTACAGTAGCCCCCATGTGTCTTCAGAATGTCCCAGATGCCAGTCCTCCATGCTAAGACACACTTTTGTTTCATTATGAATGGGATTGCCTTGCAATGCCCATACAGACATGTGTGGAGCACACATGTTGCACACAGTCAGCAACAGCTGCCTGTATAGGCAGTACCTGTCAATGATTTGTTGACCTGACAGTTGGCTTTGTTACAGCCCTGCTCCCACTCTAGCTGGATGCCTTCTGGGGTGCACAGCCACATCCTTTTTCATGGATTACAGTACTGCATTCTGTTGCAGTTCATTCACTGCAGTTAGCATCATTCACTGCAAATAGCATTTTTTTATTTGTTTGGCTATATTATTACAAATTTCATCATATTCCATGGTAATTGCTTCTGTTCCTTGCAATGTAGTATGTCATGTGCCGAGAATTTCAGAAACAGAGTTGGCATTGCAGTTTGTCACATTTAAGTTATATTGGGCATGCATGATATGTTTTGGAATCTGACAGGTGGCATGGTAACTGTAATCATCCTACCCTGAATAGTCAATTAGTCAGACTGCTTGCAGTGTGTCTTCTGAAATTGTGCCCACAGCTGGTGCTCTGAAGTCTTCCTTCAGAGTTCTGTGCTGTCTTCAAATAGGTTTTGGAATCCGCCCCACAGTGTGTGTGTGTGTGTGTGTGTGTGTGTGTGTGTGTGTGTGTGTGTGTGTGTGTGTGTGTGTGTGTGTGTGTGTGAGAGAATGTGTGTACACTGAGAGAGAGAGGTATCTGTCCATCCACAGATAGATTCAGAGAGGTGGAGGAACAACGGCACATTAATGCGGTCGTACATAGGGTTTACCAACCAGTTCCACATTAAAGCCTAGATAAATACAAAGGCATTGATTCCTACTTGAAACTCTTTATTCTGTTTGTTAGTCATTTATTAGCCTGTACTTGGATGGTCTGAAGACCCATTTATTTATTTATTTATATATGTATTTATGTATTTATGTATGTACTCATGTATTTTTATTTACTTTTTTTTTGTATTTTGTATTTTGTTAACTGGGTAGATGGATTGGTACAAGAACCATTTTCTGCCATGACCTGTGCCAGTGGCAAAACAAAAATATAGCTGACATTACATAGAGCAGAACATATAGAAAACAAACAGTAATGCAAATGCAGAGCAATTAAATAAATTAAATAAATAAAATGATATCAAAATGTCTCAGAATAGAAATAGAAAGATGAAGTGTTCATGTGAATTTTCCAGAAAGCATAAACCAGTAGTAGACATCCTTTGACCCCAAAGTATCATGTGCCTGTGCCTGTGCAACTGATGAACTGATTTGAGCAGTGTCTTGTGTCGCTGGGCAGTCCAGTCTAGGAGTGGCAGTCCATTCTGCATTCAGAGCAGCAGTACGCAGATGTTGGTCTGGTATCATAGACATGGAACTTCCTGAGGGCTACATTATCCTCTGCCCTTCTTGCCAAGGTGGTTTCATACACAGCGAGAGCTTTCCTCACTTCCTGGCATGCTTGTCTGAGGCAAGAGAATACCAAGTGTTCATGCTGATGGAGACAGTGCTGAGGTCACATTTCCATATATCCTTGTAGGGCAGCTTGGGTCATCCTTTTGACTTCTTTCCAGACTCCAGCTCTCCAGAATCAGTATTCATACATCTGTCATGCATGAGACAAAACCCAACCAGTGCATACACCTCTATTTCAGGAGGTTGAACATGGAGGTGCTACCCATCCTCTCAAGCAGTGTGCTATTGGATATCTTGACCTACCATGAGATACCAAGTATGTGCCTAAGGCAATACATATGGAATACATTGAGCCACTGCTCCTGTTTTGAGCACAGAGTCTATGTTTCACTGGCATACAGTAATGTGCTAAAAACACAGGCTGTGTAAACCTGCACCGTGGTGTGCACAGTGAGTCTACTAGTAGTCCTTACTCTGTTTGTCAGCCTGGAAAACATTGTGGTGGCTTTTCCAATGCACTTGTTGATCTCACTATCAAGCAACAAGTTGTCAGAGATTGTAGAGCCTAGGTACATGAACTCATGGATTACCTTCAGCTCATAGTCACTTACTCTGATGGCTCATTTCCCACATTTTGGTCCATCACCTGGATCTTCTTTAAACTGATTGTGAGGCCAAATTCCATATATGCATCCACTCCCTTAAACACTTCTTAGGCACCCTGGTCTTCAGTCTAAGCATCAGCAGTTTGAAGAGGTTGCCATATGCTCTGTTTTGGAGAAAGATACCATCTATAGCAGTTCTGAAAACAAATTTCAACAGAACAAGATACCAAAAAAAATTGGAGCCAGTACACCCCCCTCCCCCGCTTCACGCCACTGAGAATCTCAAAAGGTTTGGATGTGGATCCATTGTACATGTTGGTCCCTTTCATACCTTCATGGAAGGCTCTGATAATGCTAAGCAGTTTGGAGGACAGCGATTTTTGCCAGAATTCCAAACAGTCCCTTCCTGACAAAGTTGAATGCTTGTTCAGATCAATGAAGGCAATATACAGAGGGTTTTTTTTCTGCTCCCTGCACTTTTCTTGCAGTTGTTTAAACAATGTCTATAGTAGACAATTCAGTTATGAACCTACATTGAGACTCTGGGTAAACAGTCTCTGCAAGAATGTGGAGCCTCTTCAGGGCAGCAAGTGCAAACAGCTTTGGCCACAGTACAAAGAAGTGAGATGCCACAATAGTTGCCACAATCACTTTTGTCACCCTTATTCTTATCAATAGTAACTATGTTAGTATCCCTCATATCCTGCGGTACACTGCCTTCTTTCCAGCATTGTTAAAGTATTGCCTGCAACTCTGAGATTAGTGTACCATTATCACATTTAAGGATTTCTGAGAGAATACCATCATTCCCGGAGAAAGTAAAATAAGGTATATACATTAATCCAGGGTTGTTTTAGCAGACCTCTGGATAGGTTTGATGTAATAATTAATAGACTTTTGACCATTTCCAGTTGCAACATGGACTAGAGGTGTATGAAACTCACAGTGGATAGAGTATAGTATAGTAAACTAACAATGCAGATGTTAAGGGTATTTATAAACATTGGTAAACATAAAATTATTTATAGTGACAAGTATGCATGATGGGGAGGAAAAACACTGAAATATAGCAAGAGAAAAAGGGAGTTGGTGGAAGTACAGAAAATAAAGGACGTTTTTGCAGGAGATAGTAGATTACAGTGAAAAAACAGCAAGGAAAAGATTAATTATTAAGAAATGGCATAGTGTTTACACTGAAGTAAGATGCATGCCCCTCAACTGTACCTCATTATGAGGAATCGTCCTAATTCTGAGTCTTACCAGTTCTATGTTCCACAATGAAATGGTCTGGCATATCTTAATTGTTAAAAATTTAATTTAACAAATATCTATATCAAATAATATTGAGTAATACCAACTCATATTAATGCATTACAAGAACTACTTTTAAGTATGTAGAGACAGTTAATAGTCATGCTGTGAACCTCTTAGTTGAAGTCATTTGTAAGCATTCCATGTTTTGCCCATTTATTCCATATTGTTCCAGATTTTAGAAATGTCAGATTGAGTGCTATAGTAATATGTTCTAGGAGAGTGTGTCTAATAACTGACTGAGAGAATTAGAATTGTTCTTTATATTTTCTGGGAAGCTGTTCCATACTGCTGATGTGAATTTAGTAAATCACACAAAACAAAAAACAGTGGCAAATGTAACAAAAACTGGTAAAATAAACATCCAAGGACCCAACTCAAGCGTGGAAAATAGTAATTTTAATATGAGAGTTTTGTGATTTTATATTAAAATTATTGTTATTTTCCACGCTTGAGTTGGGTCCTTCGATATTTATTTTATGAGTTTAGTAAATGTTCATTTAGTGGAGAAGAAAGACAAGAAGCCATCTGAGACAGCATTAGAGTGAAATCAGAGGGAATAATTATATTGGTTACTGGGGAAGAATTTCGCTAGTATAACCTGAATTTATAAACCTGCAGACACTACTTAGGACCTTTGGAAAGACTGTTCAGGTAAAAAGAGACTTTTCAAGTGCCAAAAGGAGAACAGCATACTCTAGTGCAGGGATAAGGACGGATTTCCATTGCATTCCTAGTTCCAGAGCAGAACCACAAAAAATGTGGAACCTTTTAGCTAAAAAAAAAAATAAAAAAAATTGAGGAAATATTTTATAAAAATCTTTGAAAGAATTGTAAGCTTAAGTAACAAATCTTCTCACTCCAGCATTTATTTGTATCACATATTGCAGCTGATATTAATCACTCGTGTCTAGACAGATGTGCTGCCATGTGTGGATGCTTGCAGTATGCATTTTTTTCAAACGCATTACAACCTAACCATTCCATTGTACCATGCCTCTCAACCTCTTATGTAGGAATTCTGGACAAAGCCAAAAATAACGTGGGGACAAAGGCCCAAAATCAAGGACAGATTTTAAATATTACTCATATAATAAAAAGTTGCCATATAATTGGCCAAAGGTCTGTGTGGCTGTGTGTGGTATGGAATAACACCTACAGAAGGGATAGTCACCTGGCAGTATGAACATTGGCTCTAGATGATCGCCACTTCTGAAGTGACACCCCAACCCCATGGGGAAAAGTGATTGTGCATGGATGTATGGATGGATAAAGTCTGAAATTCAAATGTCTGTCATTATTTAGTGGCTTAAATCATCAATTATAATTTGTCAGAAATACATACATTTTATGAGTGACAGACAATAATATGAAGCAAATACCTGAACATTCTGCTAAATTCTACCCATTTGAAAGATATGCATGGTATATCTACAAGACATATGAAAATCACTATGAAGCATTTTAACACATATATATTAGGCATTATTTTTGGTTCTCCCATCTTTAAAGAAGCTGTACAGAAAACAAAATAATTACCTGTGCCTGTTTAGCTGAAAGTGAATTTTTAAATTAATTAGTGCACTATCAGCCTTCTTCCCCCTTTTCCAGGCAATACAGTCAGCCAAAACATTTCCCAAAACCCTTTAAATGCAAAATACACAACGCTTAATATCAACGTATAGTAGTAAAGTAAAAATCTTCTTAAAACAGGGTGGCACAATGGTTAAGGTCTTCACCTTATAAACACAAGGTAATGCTTTTAATTCTAACCTCATGGTATTAGCTAGGCTTAAAATGACCCCTCAAAGCAGCTTACCGAGTATTCACTTATGAAAATGATGACAAGTAAACGGGTTGATTGGTGTTTCTGTATGCTTTATGAGCCATCATTTGAAAAACAGATACTCTTCTCTTACAGTTAAATTAAAATAATTTCAGGATGAGACATTTATAGTAAGGAAGCTCTCAGCTAGACAGAACATACCCTTGTGGTCATTGTTTCATCATTATTTCATCAAGATGAACTGATATATTTTCACTTTTTCTCACACATATTATTTATTTGTGTTTGTCATTGAAAAGTTCTTTGACTGTCTATTATAACTCATGGCTGTTGTGCTCAAGAACTGTAACATGTAACCAAGAATGATGAAACCAAGGTTAGAAAAAATAATTTAAAATTAATTGCTGTGGTTTTCTTAGTATAGTTAAAAATAAAAAAAACAGTTTTGTCAGTGTCTGGCATAGTGTGAGTAAACACCAACAGAAAGCTTGAGTTTTGATGTTCTTGAAAGGTTATGTGTACAGAGTAGAAAGTGAATGCAAAAATCCTATTTCATATTGCTTGCAGGCAAAAGCAAAGTGCAGAATGGTCATTTCATAAGCAACACATGCTGATGTAAAATTCAGACTGCCTTTATCATATGATGTACTGGTGGTGCAGCAGTAGCGTTGTTGCTCAGAGCAAAAGGTTCTCCCATTCGATTCTCGGCTGGAGTGCGGGGTGTGCCTTCTGCGTGGAGTCTGCATGTCCTCCCCGTGGTTTGTGGGTGTTTGAAAGACATGCGTAAATGGGCATGCCTTCGTTGAAGGTTGGACATCAAGCTGGCACCTCGGCGTTCATGAAAATTTACTGCCAATCATTAGCAGACTGGAGTTCCGCTGTGGCGACCCCTAACCGAGAAAAGCTGAAAGACCAACAACAACAACAATATGGTAATGCAACATTGAAACAAATGGAAACATTTTGCAACATGATGTAGTCTGGGCACATTTTGCAAATTAATTTGAATATCTGTATATTTTGGAGATCATACATCAAATGCGAGCTCTGTTATTATCTTGCTTAGAATAGGATTGCAATTTTAGCCTCTGTAGTGTTTTACCGCTTTCCAAAGGTGGTGTAAGGCTCATTGTTGAGAGCATAGTGTCCCATACCAGCCTTTTGTATGTCATATGTGTATATCTATATCGATATCTGCATATCTACACATATATCTATCTAGCTATATATATATATATATATATATATATATATATATATATATATATATATATATATATATATATAATATATATGGGATCCGTACTGATCCCTGAATGACAACATCACCGAATCACTATTGGACAGGCATACTTATGTGAAAGTGCTTTTCACCGAAGAAGCACTTTCGCGTAAGTATGCCTGTTGCGGAGATCGTACTACGGTGCGGATAAGGGACTATTCCCTTTTCCTCACTGTAGTGCGATCTCGGAGTGAGAATATTAAAGTAGGGGGGGTGTGGGGGCACAGCCCCCCCCACATGGAGGGCACAGGGGGGCTTGCCCCCCTGCATAAAAGTAGATGTATTCTTTTTTTTGTTTTTTTTTTTGCTATATGTCCCCCTGCATAAACGTGAGTACTGTTTTATTTTTTTAGTTTTCAATAAAATGCATGAGTCTGATGTTGTACGTTTCTATCAACATGGATATATATATATATATATATATATATATATATATATATATATATATATATATATATATATATATATATATATATATATATATATATATATGTGTGTGTGTGTGTATATGGGTCTACTTCAAAACATTGAAATCTCAAAACATTGAAATTCAAAGCATTGAGGCCATAACATCAAAAACCCAAAACACAACAATGAAAACTCAAAACACTGAAAGTGTGCATTATAACATGTAAATAGCATCCCCTCCACCTATAAAAACACCAAAGTAAGAAACACACTTTTTACTACTTTTTTGCAGGGGGCAAGCCCCCTTGCACCCCTATGTGGGGAACTCTTCCCCCCACACCCCCTGTAAATTAAATATACCAACTCCTAGATTGCACTACAGTGGAAAAAAGTTAATTTCCTAACCCCACTGTAATATGATCACCATACAGAATGTTAACATATGAATGTGTTGCTTTCATGGAAATTAAGTCAGTGTTCTGAGAAGTGCTGGCAGAAGTGAATAGGGTAAAAAGTGCTTATTTCACCAATCTGTATGTGTTTTAGGCCATACAGAAAAGTGATTTAGACATTGGGCAGGATTCATGAAGGCTTGCACGGAGATGTGCAACACTCCATGCAAGCCTCGCTATCCAGGAACAGCCCTAAGCTCCGTGTAAGAGACCAGCTAAAATGTCTCTTACACGGACTGGGCGTGGACATGCTAAATACCTCACTTGCATCCGATATGTATGCAAATGAGGTATATTAGCGATCCACGAAGCAGAAACCAGTCCGTGTAGGAGACGTTTTAGCTGTAGAAATGTACTCAGTTGTCAACTGAGTACATTTCTGCAAATTCCACAACAGAGCTATGTCAGCTCCAAAAAAAGGTTGCATATGACTCAGGCAGCATGCCAATGACCAAATATGTGGCCATTGGCAATACAACCCGATGGCAAAATGATAAAATTATATAATTTTAAACCCAGCGCAGCCCCGCGCAAACGGGCTGCGCTGTATAAAACCATAAAAAAGAAGGTTATAAACCCACAAATGTGGGTTTCATGCAATACATGGAATGACAATGCAGGGACCAGCAGACCAAAACCAACATGGCCACCGTGTAGTGGTTGCTAAGGGGGGAAGCTGAGTCTAAGACATGTAACTAAGCATTAGTAGGCAATCTCATGTAAATGAGGGTTCGGATACTGAATCTCACAGTCAACTAGCAAATGAGCATAGTCCGAGTAGTGTAAGAGATACATAAGGGGGAGGAATAGAGTAGGAGATAGGTAACATCACAGGGGGGAATGGTAGAAAGAAATGCAGTTCATTGGAGGCCAGTGTAACATGACAGATGACAGGCACAGATCATGGAAAGAGGTGTGCCACTAGATAAGTCATGGAAAGTCAAGAAATGGAAGGTGTACACTGTTACTTACACCAAAGTTTCTTGCTGGGCGTGTATGCGCACGTGTGCACACCATGAAGCGCGAGTAGAACAGTGTGCGTGCATGTAAGGCAGTGTGAGCATGTGGGAGCATGTTGGGAGATGTTTAACACTGTTTGCGCTGGTGTGCGCGCGTGTAGGGCAGGCTGAGTATGTTAGAGGCTGTTGGCAGACCTGTAACAGTGTTTGCGCAGGTGTACGAGCGTTTAAATCTGAATAAGTAGATTCTGAACCATGTAAGCACGTGTGCATGCGTGTAAGCCACTGTGAGCGTGTTTCAGATAGTATGCACGTTGCTCCCCCCTGAGGAAACAGAGAGGAAAAAGGAAGCAACAGAATTAATAGGAAGTTAGCAGGGATAACTGCTGAAGCTAGCAGGTGAAAACAATTAGAAGCAGGCAATTACACAGGCAGAATAGTAGCCCAGCCCAGCACTTAAAACTCTGCAAACAGTAGTGCAGGATGTTTCCATTAAGAGACACTGCAAGACAGGAGTAAGCTAATAGAAGTGAAAACTGAAAAGCTTCACTCAGAGCAGAAATGTTAGGGGCTGCCATAGCTGTCATAATGAGACATAGGCGACTTGCTGAGGGTGGTGACAATGCAGATGGTGCCAGACAACCCACATTGAGGAGACGGAGAAGAGTGTACAGGCCCAGGGTCACCTACCACGGGTTACATGAGCTGGAGATAGTAGAGCGCTATAGAGTGGACAGAGAGCTCCTGCAGCAAATTGTTGAGCTGTGCAGGCCACGCCTCACACACAGAACCAACAGAGGGGAACCCATCCCAGTGGAAACCAAGGTATGTGTTGGCCTAAGAATACTAGCAACAGGTACCTTCCAGAGACCAACTGGCGATATGATGGGGATATCACAGGCATCAGCCTCCAGGGTACTACACCAATTCCTGGATGCCATGTCAGCACATGTCGGTGATCATGTATATTTCCACAATGCCCGTGAGGTATTGGCCAGCAATATGCGTCTCTTCCAGCAAATAGCGGAATACCCTGAGGTACTGGGTGCAATAGACTGCACGCACATACGCATCAAAGCACCAGCCAGTGAGCGGGGTAGGGCCTACATTAACCGCAAGGGCTTCCCCTCCAACTGCCAGGTCGTGTGTGATGCCCAGGGCATAATAATGAATGTGTGTGATGGCTGCCCTGGGAGTTATCACGATTCCCACATCTGGCATTTGACGCAGCTGTACCAGACATTTGCCAATGGGGACATCCCACACGGACACCTAGTGGGGGATGCAGGTTATGCACTGGAGCCGGGGCTGATGACACCCATCAGAAACGCACACACACCTGAACAGGAATGCCATAATGAGGCACACGCACAAACACGTAATGTAATAGAGCGTGTGTTTGGGCTGCTCAAGTCACGGTTCCGGTGTCTGGACACATCTGGTGGAGCCTTGCAGTACACACCAACTACATGTACCCAAATTGTCATGGTATGTGCTATGCTACATAATATGATCTTGCGAAAACAGCTGCAGCAGGACCAGCACAGGGCCGGGCCAAACAGCCCCCCACCATTGCCAAGGCCATCACAGGCAGAGCATGACTCGGAGGAGGAACAACCTGAGCCTGCCCCAGTAGGCAGAAGGAGGCATGCCCAATATGCCCTGGTCTTGGCAAAGAGGCAACGTATAGCACATACACTGGCTCAGTAGGAACCCTGGGAATGATACCCCTCTTTGACTCACTCATATAGTAACAGGGATGCCTAACATGACACAACCTGCTCTCAAACATGTACAGGGAGTGTAGTATGTGCATCCGACAGAGGCAGCCCTGCAGCACCACCTGAGGCATGATTGCCATGTGTTAAGCAATGTAACACCATCTAGTATATGCAAACATGAAGACCCTGCCTAACATCTCACCCTCACCAAGCATGATGCCACACTATGAAGACAAGAAGATCAAGTACAATAATTGGCTGAAGTAATGCAGTCAGTCAAAGGGGAGCCAATGTGTTACAGGCTGGGAAGATATGCGGAGCTTGACATGATGCACCACCTGCTAGGGGTGGTGTGCACCTATCATGCCATGCCCCATGGATACCGGCAAAGGCTGTCAGTACCCATAGCATGCCCTGAATAGGTAAGTCTCAAAACACAAACCCACCTTCATAGGTTCTACAAGGGATAGGAACCTAGATGTAATACTACCCCATGACAGATATATAAACAGCAAGATGTGTGCAGTGTAAATGCACACAGTAAGGAGAATGTAGATACCAGTCCTGTAATAGAGAACTGGGCAAGGCTCACATCAGCACCCTAACACTACCAGGTCACACCTCATACTGTGCTGTACAGCCGCAAAACATGGAACAAGCTACAAAAGGAGGGTGACTAGCAAGAAATGGCAAGGATAACCACATCCCCATGTTGGTACCACAACAAGAAGCAGCATGGAATAGCCATGGTCAAATACCAATGGCTAAAACTGCCTCGCAGTATATAGCCTGCTGCAGACTACTGTTCTAATACCAGGAACAGCACCTGGCCTATGTAGGAATACATGAATATATCAAGCCCCTAAACCACATTATATTGCTTGACTGAAAATACCCAGACATACACCGGTAGCATTGTACTAGCACCAACACAGTAGGAGAAAATTACCCAGATTCCATAAACCAAAATGCCCAGGAACAATGTACTACTCCCACAAGAGGGGTAAGCATACTGGATGTGATAATCAGCAACATGTGTACTGGATGGCAAGATGAGAAGTGTACCCCTCACTGGTAAGACCAGACCATAGAGTAATCACACTGGATATACACACCCTGACCCCAGTCCCTGGCCAGAATACCACAGTGAAAAACATGTGTAAAGTATCAAAACCGATGTTGAATCCACAAAAGGCCCTGTGCAAGTGCAGAATATGGGACACACCACAGAACATGTTATTCAGGCATTCCATGAACACAGCCAGGAATGCTTGGAGTATGCAATCACAAATAACAACAACATACAATGCCATACACGCAGGCATCTGGCATGCTGGCCTCCAGCCATTACCAAACCATGCAAGAGAATGAGGAAGTTAACACATGACAGAGAAAACATAAAAAGGGAAGTAATCCCTGACCAGTAGTATGGCAACAACATATGTCCACACATACAATCCACTAAGTCCAGCCACAACAAGTATAATCTGTGAATCCAGAGGCAATGTGACACCAGTACCAAGTACACAGACAACCACAACACCCCCCAATAAATACAAACATATGTGATAGATGCATCCATGTATCCAAACCAGAGGTTGAGCTCCAACAACTCAGTACTGTCAACACTAGTCAGGAGGAGAAGATAACCACATACACCACAAACCCAGTCCCACATAGACCTACCACAACTGTAAACCAAACACATAAACACAGACAAATATTCCCAGAGGCCTTAATTACAAACACACCACACCAACAGAAGCCTCCAAAGTAGATCACAAGCAACCACAACCTTCAAACATAGCACATGCAATGAATAGTACGAAAAGCTGGTGTGCCAAACAGTCACAGGCCCGAAGGAGAAACAACATGCCTGATACAGTTGTAATAGGTGTCTGTATAGGCAGACACACAGCTGTCCCACTCACCAGACTGAACAAGGGAAAGGGTAGAGTAAGCTGCTTGTAGGCTGCCACAAAATGCCAATTAACACAAGTACGCAGGTCACCCCAAAGCAAGCAGAAATATGATGCACTCAATGTCCATGCTGGTGTGAATTACCTGAGATGTACCTCCTGGTCAACATCAAATGAGACATGGATGGTCCCTCAGTATGTACCCCAGGGTGGGATGACACTGGCTGTGTGCAGCATCCAACCCTCACCAAGAATGATGCCACAGTACAAACACAGAATGCTCATGTTTAACAGCTGGCACAGTTACAGCTGTCAGTCCAAGAGGGTCTAATGTGTGTCTGCTTGAGATGTCAAGCATGACAAGCCATGCTGCTATTACAGGGATGGCTGTCAGCTGTTAACCATGTGCATCTGGATACTGGATAAGGCCTTTGCCACCTCCATAGAGCCGTATGTAGGCAAGGCCAAAAAGACTACCCACCACCCTAGAAAACATAAGTGATAGGAAACATAAGGGTAATGCTGACCAATTCCAGATGTGTAAACTGCAATATGCATGCCCCTGAGGCACTTCCCATTATGGAGAACATTGATGTCTGTCCAGTGACAGAAGCCTGCTGCAAGCCTAGTGATAGCACACCAGCACTACTAGGTTATACCACATATCATGTGTTATGGCCCCAACACCTGCACCAAGACATCAAAGGAGGGGGAGTATCCATATGCAGCACAGACACCCATATTGCCAGGTAACTGACAATGCACAAAGCAGCGGACACCACCCATGTGCACATAACTGTAGTCAAAACTGCTGTACAGTCTGTAGCATGTGACAGACCACACTCTCACACACAAGAACTCAACCCAGACATCCGAAGACACTGGACAGTATGAATGTCCCACCAAATACCAGACAATGTACACACAAAGTACCACATAGGTGTCAAACCATTATGTATGCAAGGAGTAATCAGGGACCTAGGGACACAGGTCGACATTAATCTGTCATGTGACAGCCACAATGCCAATGTGGCTATGAAGACTGTTGATACTGGACACTGTACCATGAAAGGATTCACATCAACATCAACAGAGGTCACTGTGCTGCTGTACTGTTCCCTTATCAGACCCATAATCTTATATGACTTATATGGGATGTACCGTACGTGACACCTGCAGCAGTTCGGAAGAACTCATAGTTACCCCACCAACAGGATAAAGGGTGTGAAATATATGTCATATGCTGCCTGGCTGTAGACACCCCAGCTGACTGCAGTCACACACTGCCTACACAGAGGCATTGTATGTCTGTTGTACAAGGCCATGTCCAACACAGGAGTAATGGACATGCTACACCACAGGAAATCAAAGCCATTGGAGCTGTGAGAGTCACAGATGTCAACCACAACACATAATGAAATAAGATGTGCTGGAGGGACAGATACATAACCCATAGGCTCCCCATACCCAGAAACAGGATCCCAATCCATGGTAGGCAGAGCCCCTCACTGACACCCCTCAACAGGAATATTGCCAAGCGGATGGATGACCGTACATGTATACTGGGGGTCCCCACTGTGTCACAACCAGACAGAGGCACAGTGAAGAACCTCATAAATGGCCATAATTGAACATAGCAAGGGGTGGCGAAAGATACACACACTCTAGCTAGGCTTACTAATGGCCTAGGGTGTCTAGCCTACTATGAACCCATGAACCTATGAAGATACAAAACGTACAGGACACTAAGGATAATCACAAGGCTTACCCAACTGATGGTAGGAACCATGTTGGGCATCCACAGATATGCTCCGAATCACACAGATATTACAAACAACATACCAAACACACACACATATTGCTAACATACAACCTGTCAGGTGCAGTGCAACCCCCCCCCCGAGTGCAAAATACCTATCCCAGCAGATGGTTCCCTGACATTGCAGATGCTGAGGTAACAGCCATCATCTGCAAAGCAGAACACACAGCAGCAAAGGTATGTGATGGTGTCCTGTGCTGAGGCCAACATGGACCCCAAGAATAATGGAATGCAAACCACACTACTAGCCAATGTCAGCCTTACCACAGGATATTTACCCAAAGAGCAGTGTACAACAACAGTGGTCCATCACAACAAAGGTGTTGCCTGAATGAATACTCCAAACTACCACCCCAGGATCCTGACAAGCTTGTTCTGCACAGCTATGGAAAGGATCAGTATGTACCGCAGACAGAAGGCTAATGTGGACCTACTGATACTGGACCCTACACACTGTGGCTGTTGTAACTGCAGAATCAGCCCCTAAACATGTCTGACCCATTTGAAGCAGTCATTAAGGTCATTGATGAGGGCTATGTGGTCCACACAGCGTAGCTGGACCGTGCACATGCTTCTAGACAGTACCGTACGTGTTCAGTATGGATATGTTCACCAGCTTAAATATACACCCCTATGTCAGTAGAGGGGTTGCAAAGCAGACCAAGGACAGAACTGACATGGTCAGACATGCCGCATCCATGTCAGACTACAAAGTGGATATGAGTGGCATCCCACAAGGCCTGGTCTTGGCCCCACCCACCCCCGTTCTGTATACATGTCCCATAGGTATAGGCCAACATGGAAGGACTGTGACTGAGCATGTATGCAGAGGAGTGCAAACAGCCCACCATATCTGACCCCCAGCTGACACAAGCAACCCACAAAAGGGCCACCTACAAACAGACAACTGTAGCCATAGCCATGTCAGCAAGCTAATTGCAGAACTGTGTATAGACAACCACCGTGGATATACAGTAAGTGCCCACAAATTACCACACAGGTGTTAACCCATGAGGTACCTAACATGTAATGTGAGACCTGGGTACAAAAGGTGATAAATATCCCACACTGGACAAACATGTGGCTGTAGTGTTCGCAGAAACATGTACCATATACCCACCCAAACATGAAGGCTGGCAGATGTAGATAAGGGGAACTCACTGTGGGTCTGCAGCCATCCTCCATCAGCATCACAACTGACTACAATAGCCCCTGTGGGATATACCGCAGCAGACACCTCCATCAACTGTAAAGTCCACAACAGTACCGCACCAGGGGTAGCAAAGAGCATGAACAGATGCCATGTGTTGCCTGAGTAAACAAACTGCAGCCCCACACACCGCCATCCTTCCCAGCTACAGGAAAGCTCTGCCTGATGTATGAAGCCATGTCCAACCTGGAATGAATGAACATGTTGCACCTTGTACAATCTGAATGGCAGTGAGCTATGCACATGAGAGACCTGAACCCCAGCACTGACATACATAGGACAAGCTGTACAGAATGATCCATAACACAGAAGGCACCCCCACACTTCAGTAAACTCCTGGTACAGGTCAGCCAGAGAGCCACATATCGACACCCCTCAAGAGGCATCCTGATGAGTGTATGGGAGATGGTAGGCTACCCTGGGTATCACTGTTATGTCAGAGGTAGACGGAGGCACAGTATACCAACCATGACATATGTAATGCTAAACTCCAGTTACAATGTGTGTTGAAGGACAAACACACCCTGTGACTAGCATCAGAAATGGCCTACGGAACATCGCTAGTGTTTGCCAATGTCCACCCATGTTGTGGAATACACTAGCAATGTTGGACGAGCCTGGTGTAGGTAGTCCATATCTGAACATATTGCAACATGGTCATATGTGCACAACTGGCCCCTACACAGTCTGTTGTGCTCACTATGAAGATGTCAAGCAGTCATAGAACTAAAGCCCAGGATACTGTCCACCACAGTGAAAGTACCGAACCAGTACACTATACGGTACTACAGTGTTAGGTCATTATGAAAGTATGTTGAGAACTGTCTGCAAAGTATCCCATGCAATTCCTGCAGGCACAGTATAATCCCTGTTGTGGCAGACATGAAGCAGTTGGCCAGTTAGTACACAACATGACACCCAACACACAATCATAAATGTGCGATATTGTCGAAGGTCACACACACCCAAATATGTGGTGGACTTCAGAGTGCAACATATGGAAAGCTCACACTGGGCATGCTCGCACACTTTGATAAATGAGGCATATGTCAGACAACATGCCATGGAAAGGCTGAACTGGGCATGCTCACACACTTAGGCCATATCTCCGTGTAGCAGTTGGCCACACATATCTGGTATTTGTATGCGTGTCAGTCCAGGAACCAACCACAACACAGCAATCAGCCCAGTGCACACAGTAAATGACCACAGAGACATAAGTGATATAGTGGATCGCCATCATATGCAAACATCTGCCACAGATACACAAGTTGGTCATAGGAACAGGGAATGCTATGGCAATAAAGACCTGCAAACAGTAGAACAGCACAACAAATATTGTGCATCCGACAATTGAACATATGGGTGTAGAGGTCAATACTAGGCTTCTTGCCCCAGGGAATGACAGCTCAGCCAGAGTGTGCTTGGCATCTGCATCCCCAGGATAGTAGGCTACTGTGCCACTGTAAAGTAGGTCACAGAAGGCAACATGTGAGGCTAGTGAGCTGTGCCTCTGTCAAGCAGGGGCACCGTGGAGGTCTCAGGGATTGAATGTGCTAAGCCACAGCCATGTTGTCGGTGTGTGCTGTGAGAGGGTTGCTGAGGATCTCTGACAGTAGGTGTCCATCAATAACAGACTGAGGGGAGCCCTATCTGCATTCTCTGGACGATTCCACTGTCAACACTGTGTTGTAATGAGTATGTGTGAATGAAGTGCCATGCTGGAACTGTCCACAGATGTCCTCCCTCTGTGGGCTACAGCTCTGCAATGTATTAGGTCACTCTGTCTGTTGAACGGTGCATATATGACTGGTGTACAGCTGACAGGTGTCTTGTTGTGGAGCAGTCATGGGTATATGTGGGATAGCATGACCAATGCAAACTGTACACATGCTCATAGGATGCAATTGTCAAGGATTATGCTGAGTGGCCAGTATAGTCCTCCAGCATGGGTTCTCTGAAGTCATCCACCCCAGTCTACACAAGTGTAGAGTCTACTTGTGCTAAACACAGTTTGCGTGCAGTGACAACCTTGCCTGGGGGTGGAGATGAGATATGGATGTCCAGGGAAAGGTGGGTATGGTCAGATATCAACAATGGTGGTCTACCTCTGGTGTGGAACAGTGAGTACCCACATTGCAGATGGACAGGTGCAATATGTATTCACCCATGTGGCTGTGGTGTGTGGTTCTGCCATAGCACATGGACCCACAAATTGTAGTGGCTGTAGGGTAAAGTGGTAGAGGCCTGAGTAGTTCTCACACACAATATGCCTGTACCTGATGTTAACAACTGGAATGGTGTATGTGAATACCTGCATATCCTGGCACTGTTCCCAGGGAAGCTAAGTGTGTGTCCTGGATGTGGGTGTGGTGTTCTGGACTGGTTGTGTTGTGTGTTACAGGTCCTGTGGTCCCAAAGCATGGTATAGAACATAACCTGCCAGTGCGATGTGCATATCTGACCCAGACTTCGGTGGCTGCAAATGCATATATATGCTATCCGCCACCTGACAGGTAGTACTACATCTACATACCTCTGTAGAAATAAAGATGTCAGCACCCTAGAAATACTACAGGTGCAGAACAGATGCCCAGTAATTCGGATAGTGCGCTCTGCTAATGCATCTCCCTCGTGTCATAATATAGTTAGGTAGGGGTTCAAATCCTGCAAACGCTCAGTGTGTGTGTGTGTGTGTGTGTGTGGGTGAGTGGGGTTTGTGTGTGTGAAAGGCTGTGAGAGGGAAATGTCCCTTTTGGCAACTGGGAGAACACACTACAGGATGCACACTCCCCTTTCTAAATCCAGATGATGTCAGCACCCTATAAGTACAGCAGGAGAAGGGAAGCCTCCCAGTAATGCGAATTGCGCGCTCTGCTAATGCATCCGTCTCGAGTGTCATAACATAGTTAGGTAGTGGTTTGAATCCTGCAAATGGCAAGTGTGTGTGTTTGGATGAGGGGGGGTTAGTGTGTGTGTGCAAATTTGTGTGAGGGAAATGTCCCCTTTGGCAACTGGGAGAACACACTACAGGATGCATACTCCCCTTTCTAAACACAGATGATGTCAGCACCCTATAAGTACAGCAGGAGAAGGAAAGCCTCCCAGTAATACGAATAGCACGCTCTGCTAATGCGTCTGTCTCGAGTGTCATAACATAGTTAGGTAGTGGTTTGAATCCTGCAAATGGCAAGTGTGTGTGTTTGGATGAGGGGGGGTTAGTGTGTGTGTGCAAATTTGTGTGAGGGAAATGTCCCTTTTGGCAACTGGGAGAACACACTACAGGATGCACACTCCCCTTTCTAAACACAGATGATGTCAGCACCCTATAAGTACAGCAGGAGAAGGGAAGCCTCCCAGTAATGCGAATAGCGTGCTCTGCTAATGCGTCCATCTCGAGTGTCATAACATAGTTAGGTAGTGGTTTGAATCCTGCAAGTGTGTGTGTTTGGATGAGGGGTTACTGTCTGTGTTAAATTTGTGTGAGGAAAATGTCCCTTTTGGCAACTGGGAGAACACACTACAGGATGTACACACCCCTTTCTAAACAGATGATGTCAGCACTCTATAAGTACAGCAGGAGAAGGGAAGCCTCCCAGTAATGTGAATAGTGCACTCTGCTAATGCATCTCTCCCGAGTATCGTAATGTAGTTAGGTAGGAGTTTGAAACCTATAAATGGCATATGTGTGTGTGTTTGGATGTGGGGAGTTTGTGTGTGTGCATTTCCGTATGAAAAACATGTTAGTTTTGGCAATCAGGAGATCACACTACCTGATGCACATTACCCTTTCAAAATACTGATGTTGTCAGCACCCTATAAGTACAGCCAGAGAAGAGGAACTATCTAGTAAACCAAATAGTGCGCTTTGCTAATGCGTCTCTCTTACATGTCATGACTTAGTTAGGTAGGGGAATGAATCCTGCAAATGGCAAGTGTGCATGTGTGTGGGGGTAGTAAGGTGTGTGTAAATGCAAGTGTGAGAGAACAGATCCTTTTGGCAAATACTACAATACACCAGATGCTGCATACTCCCCCAGTAAACACAGGGGATGTCACCACACTATCAGCACAGCCAAACAGGGCTAGTTGGCTAGTAATGCCAATAGTGTGCTCTGCTACTGTGTCTATTACCATTGTCAGAGTACAGATAGGTATGTTCTGATAACCCACAACTGTCACGTGTGGTTGTGTCACACAGTATGACCTTGTGTGGGTGTTTGTACATAACAATGCATGCCATTGCCTAAACCAGCAATGGCATTGCACACATGATGTATGTGTGTGACACATACACATAAATACCTGTGACCTGCAGTAGTTACCATGTCTGAAACATGCCTCAAGTGGATAAATGGTATTTGCAATGTATACCAATATGACTGTGTCTTACTGTGCAGGGTCTGCACATGGTATGTCTCTATACAGTGTGGGTGTCTATGGTGAAAGACCTACAGCAGGGGATACACATCTGGTCTGGGCCATATAGTGTACATGTAGTTGATGTACAGGTGCTGCATGTTCCCACCTGTTGTGGTAGTGGTAACATGTCATTCCACTGCAATTCAGTGACCACATGCTGTGAACCCTTCAACTAGTGTGTTGTAGCTACAGTAATGCTCACACACAATGTTTGGCTGGATGCAGTCCGACCATATAAACACAGTTCTTGTGACTGTCATATTGCCAGTGTTGTTATGGAGGATAGGTGGTCTTCCTGTGTATGGGAGGGTTGTGTGTGCCAGGCTATGAACCAGATGGCAGTCCGACACACTGTTAGCTGCACATGAGTAGGCCCTGATGGTTTGTGCTGTGCCAACAACCTGGAGGTGTGTGTATCTGTGTTACCTTGGGATACCACCCCCCTATCCATGTGTGTTACATGTGTAGGGACGACAGGCATGGTATGGGGCATAACCTGTCAGTGATGGGTAACACCTGTGAGCCATGAATCATGAATCTGGTACTGCACAGACATTGCAGTTCACCGTGCTGAGGGCAGTGTCTGGTGCATGCATCTTCCTGTGTACACTGCTGTTGTTGTGTAGCAGCACTGTTAGTGTCCTAACCTGTGTGATACCCATGGAGGTGGCTATGTAAACCATGTCCTGCAGCATAAGCCAGTATGTGTGTACCAAGGAGCTTTGCCATTATACATCGGGCCATGGGTGTCACGTGCAAGATGACCCTTGCACATCATTGTGGCTTCCCTAGCATGTAAGCACACATTGACAGCCAGTGGATACCCTATGAATGACAGTGGAGACTGAGCATAATGTAGACATACAACACCCTTCCCACATATAGTGGTAGAATACCTGGTGAGGGTATGTTGGCAACCAACATCAGGCTCATACTGGCCTGTGCCACATGCTGAGAGATCCATTCTATGTTCCCTATCATGTAGTCCAGGGAGGTATGTCTCAGGCAGCCATACTGGCATGGTCAATGAGTGAGTCATATCTGTCCATGCCTCTGACTTACCTGTATGCAAGTGTGCTGTGGTGGACCATAGTGCCCCTGAGGCATATCACTGTGACCTTCACCAGATACAGCCTGTTGAGCGGGACTCCAGTGCAGCACACAAGACAGGTACCTGACACGTCTGTAGCAGGTGTGTTGTGTAGCCCTACAGGCTGTGAGTGTGTGGCACAGGGGATGTGCGTGCCATGTGTGGCATGTGCTCTGTTCCGACGGAACATATGCCTGTGTACCAGCTGCGGAGGTGTGTGATGCCCAGGCAGGCTGCTATTCTGAGTCCCCACGTATGCCCCAGTGTGTTCAGCATGCTGTCAGTGCGTGTCAATGTCTGACTTGTATTGTAGTCACTGTAATATATTTTATTTATTTATTTATTTATCCTACATTTTTTGACTGGGATAGTCCGACTGGATGCATGTCCATTTCCAGGGGAGGCCCGTGGAGACAAGCTACGAGGGTAGCAGATACAGCATTACATAATACTAGCATTACATATTACAAACAGATTATTTACAGAGATTACATAAGTAAGCAAGTCAAACATGTTCCACAGGTTAATGTTAGTCCTGAGCACAAGTCAGGATTAAATTAACATTACACAGTAAAGTGGTTCACAGAGTTTACACATTCGAGTTAGCCAGGCTTGATACATTGGCATAGCCAGTTAAGTGACAAATGTTGTTTGAGTCTACTGTTAAATTGACCTAAGGTGGACAGTAGGGTAATATCAGCTGGAAGTGAGTTACAGGATCTACTTACAGGGTTTGCAAAGAGAGAATCACCAGCTGTGTTATTAAACTTGCTAGTCTGAAGTAGTAATTTGTTAGAGGATCAAAGCAGTCTAGGACTGTTATAGGGGGTGATAATATTTGAAATGCAGGAGTATTGTCTGGATTATAGAGGATTTTATAGGCCATAATCAGTTGGTTATACTGTATTAGGCTGGGTATTGCAAGCCAACCAAGCTGATTTAGATTGATGCAATGATGTGTCCTAAAAGGCAGCCCAGTGGCAAACCTGGCAATGTGGTTGTAGCAAATTGAGTGTTTGTTAAGGACAGTCTTGTTCATATTCGAGAGTAGAGGGATGCATACAGAAGGGTTGAAACAAGGTGTGAGCGAGCTATGGCACCTTTAGCTGGAGGGGCTAGGAAGGCTTTAATTCTGTAAAGTGACCCTAGTTTTCTATTGATGGCTTTGATAATCTGGTTAACATGTAGGTCACATTTGAGATTATTGTCTATGATGACACCTAATAGTTTCGGAGATGGGTCAGGGGAGATTATTGTGCCATCAGTTGATGTTATGGTAGCGGTGAAAGTGGTAGACCTACGTGTTGGTGAAATAACAGCAGTTTAGTTTATTTGGGATTTAGGATCAGACGATGTTCAGAAAGCCAGTTTTCTATTGTATTAAAGGTGGTCTGGGTAGCTGACCATAACTCTACTGGAGATGTGGCTGAGCAGATCAGAGTAGAGTCTTCAGCATATTGGATACAGCTGACTTTTGGGATGACAGTATAAAGGTCGTTAATGAAGATGGAGAACAGCAAGGGCCCTAGTATAGAGCCTTTTGGTACTCTGAGGGTGTTAGGTAGAAGGTTAGAGAGTTTGTTCTGCCAGAGGTCAGCCTGCTGTCAACCATGCAGGTAGGATTGAAACCATTGGAAGGCTCCAGTATCTAGACAGTGTTTGCAGGGTGTGGAGTACAAGTTGGTGATCAACCATATCGTATGCCTTGGAAAGATCCAAAAAGAGGGCTGAGGATATATAATTAGTGTTGCAAGTATGGTTTATGGTGTTAGTAAAGGCTAGGAGGCCTGAAGTAGTGCTGTGATGAGGACGTAAGCCATGCTGAGTGTCTGCCATAATGTGATTTTGGATTAGGTGGTGCATGAATTGTCTATGACGAAAGTTTCCATAATCTTTGCAAGTGGAGAGAGTATAGCTATTGGCCTATAATTGGAGAATTCAGTAGAGCTGCCTCCTTTGTGAAGTGGGATTACATATGACATTTTCCAGATGGTGGGAAAGTTAGATTCTACCATGGTTCCTTTAATTACCTTTGAGACAGGGTAAGCAATAGCATCATCTGGTTTTGATAGGTACTCGGCAGGGAGTTGATCAGCAGAAAGTGTAGTGGGTTTCACTGTTTCAATCAAGGTATGGAGAAGTGAAGTGGTGACTGGTTGGCAGCTGAATGCAAGTAGTTTTCTAGGGGTGCTACTTTCAGGTCCAGGGGAGCTAGGAGGTAGATGGCTATCTAGGGCCTGAAATGTCTCAGTAAAGAACTGGTCAAAACTATCAGGAACATCTTCAGGGGTATTATCAATAGTAGCAGCAGGGATTGGGGTTGACGTTTGTCCAGGATGTAGTATATATGACATGCCACCTGACAGGGTATGGCATTACTGGGTTCAGAGAGACCAGTCCCCAGATTGGCTGTGTGGTGTCATCCCACACATGTGTTGTACGTTCCTGGCCAAGAGTGATGGCTGACTGCATACATGTGGCAGCTGTGACATTGACACAAGACTCACATAAACCACAAGTGGACCATAGAGGCGATTCACAGGTTACCTTTGCACATGCTACCCTAGTAGTGTGATTGCCATGGTGAGTACCAACACATAGGGCCAATGGGGAACAACATACTGAAGGTGTGTATGTGTGGGTGTACCGCTACTGTTTCATAGCACTGACATATATGACTGCACACGTGGGTAAATGCCAGGTAAGACGTGTGCAATGTGTCACAGGCAACGTACATGCGTACAGGACAGACAGTGATGTTCTGTCATGTGTAAAGTTGACATACGTATCGTACGCTATGCAGATGTCATTAGAAATCTACAGAAGCACTGTAACTCTGCATTGCAGGTGTAAGCAGTGTTCCAGGGAACCCCAAGTGAACATGCATGCAAACAAAGCTACAGTAAACAGGGCTGGAAGTAGTGCATTATACAACAAAGAAGGGGTAACAATAACAGTAAGTAACAATGCAAATATGTAGGCACTATCAACATGTACCCAGGAATACCAGCGCAGATGCCCATGGTAGAAATGATATTATGTTATACTTATTTGTGATTTGGATTACATTGGTACTGCACACATATCTACATGCGCCAACATCCACATGGCATAGTCGTTGTGGGCAACTTGACACCATTACTGTACATGTCCACCATTGCATATCACTACTTGTGTTAGCTTTCCCCTGTGCTACCCATGTATGCGGCTATCTGTTGACAACCTTACCACCGGCATGCAATTATGTGCAGCTGTTATACTTTGGTATGTACTATGGGTGCAGATAACAATTCAGGACATTCATACAGTTACTGCAGCAGGCATGCTGGGATAAACACACAGTCATAGCAGCACACTGTACTGTTACCAACATGATACTACTAATACACTTCTATGTAGTCACCCTGTGCATCAGCAACGTGTTTACCTGTTCCGCAATGATGTCGGAGATTGCAGGAGGTGGCACAGTGTCATCATATGCACAGGGTGTGGATTAGGTATGCCTGAGTCAGCCACTGATACCACCAATTGACATGTGTGTGTATGTGTGTTGGTGAGGGGCAGCAGTACAGGGTGGGGCAGTGTTGGTGCAGTGTGTGTGTATGTGGTCACCCTAGGTGTTAACATTTCACATGTGTGTATGCACGCACACAGTTCCACCTCATGGCTGCCATATACAGGGGTTTGTGGACAGCCACAGACTGCACCTGGCAGGCCATACAGATCAGTGTCTGTGTGCATGGACACGGTACCTGTGCCTGGCAGGGGTGCTACGGACCATATCCAGTACTAAGCAAGACTGGGTACTGTCATCAGAAGCGGGAGTATGTTGACTGGACACAAGTCCCTGTTGGGACTGTCCAGAGCCACATGCACGTGGTCTCCTGGGGCGTTCCGATGACAGCACAGACCCAGCATTGCTGGGGCTGCTGCTGGCACTATGGGGGCGTGTGCGAGCCTGTTGTCATCCGCGCCGACTGCCAGCTGCTGCTGCTGCCAGCATACGGCCACGTCGCCGCCGCAAACGCCCATCATTGCCCTGGCTCATGGGCATCTGGTTGTGGAACTGCTGTAATATGTCCACACAACGTCTGTCTATGACATTGGTGAAGTTACGGATAGCATCCGCAATGTCACGCATACTGTCTGTCATGGCTGTGCAACATGCTCTCAGCTCCCTCAGACCCTGTCTGGTGTACCTTTCCATACGTGACTGTGCCTGCATGACAGTCCGAAACATAGCTGAGGTTGACAGACCTCTTTGGGCATGTCGGCCAGAGGCAGTACGCCCACGGATGCTCCCACGAGAACCCATGGGCAACTGTCTGTGTGGTACCATCGGAGGACCCTGCCCATGGCTGCTGTGTGGGGACGCATGTGCCATAGGTACCACATTACCCTGGTCTATGCCCACTGTATCCTGTCCATCACCTAGGGACAATGGTGACAAAGGATGTACAGGCAGGATGACTGTGCACAATGATGGGGTTGACAGCTGTGTACTGTCAATTGGCTGACCAATGGCAGACCCTGACACACCTTCCTGTACCATTACATAAATATCATCATTACCAGTAGCCGTGGCACAGGTTTCAGGTTCCCTGCTGCAGGTCACCAGAGCAGCCTCAGAACCTGTAGGAGGAAGACAGGAAACACAGTTTACAGTCTCCAGACATTGCTACCAGTGATGCACTTATACACACATGCACACATGCACACATGGACACATGCACACATGCACACATGGGCACATGCACACATGGGCACATGCACACATGCACACATTCACACGTGGTCACGTGTACACATGCACACATGCACACATGCACACGTGGACACAGGCACACATGCACACATGCACACGTGGACACAGGCACACATGCACAGATGCACACGTGGACACAGGCACACCTGCACACATGAACACATGCACACATGCACACATGGGCACAGGTACACCTGCACACATGCTCACATGCGCACCCCGCAGTATACACACAGAGCACTACTGAGTTACACTACTGTTACTAGCATTATCAGGACTATTATGGGTTAAACACACTCACCAGCATGGATGGCCTGCCTTGCTGTAACCCTGGAGGGACCTGCAGAAATGATGAGATTAATGTCAGTGGGCACAACTGTGCCATTGATATTGCATATGATACAGTGTACAGAACAGTCAAGTGTACATATGGCATATTACCTGCACGCTCCATGTCATGCTGCTGTGTGGAACCAGCCTCCATCATAATGCAGGTGTACTGCTGTTGGTGTTCCAGGGCTGGAGCCACAACACTTAGGAGTAGCCCATCCAGTCTGGTGAGGGGGGGGGTGTGTGGCCACCCCACCTCCTGTGGCGACCTGTTGCCTGTGGATATCTGATGCATGCTGCCGGACACTTCAGATTAAATCACTGCAGTGATGTCGTACCTCCTCATATGTCCTGTTATGCGTGCCAATATCATTTACCCTACGGACAAGGTCTTGCCACAGTGCGGCCCTCTCCTGCTGATTCTGACTGGTGCGGGAAAACAGGATGTCATACTCCCGCACCAGGCTCTGGTGGATCTCCTCATCTTCCGCCACAGAGTAGGCGGGGTTATGCTGTCGTGCCATCTCCCTGGAAGAGAACACGAACAGGATATCAGCAGACCATGTGAGCAATATATGGCACACATACTATACATGATACTCATGTGTAGTGATATACTACTACTCCCATATGTTGCATGTGTGTGTGTCGTGGTGGATACACAGGTACATGGCCAGATATCAGTGCTCAGCCAACACCTGTGCAACAATACCTGCCACATTCCACACAACATAATAGCATGCCCCATCGGTCAGCACACACTGACAGGTGCAATGCACAACCTCACTCTGGGGGTTCATCCCAAGGTACTGTATGTGGGACACCATCCACTACTGTGATGTGGACAGAAGTTACTCGGCCTGGATATACATATCCCACCACCACCACCAGCACAGTAGACTACTTTGATATGTATGTGATTAGAAAGTTATTCACTTGCTGGGACTAAGATGATATCCATGCAGCACACTGGGCCAGTGGAAGCCACAAGCCACACTGCTGACCCCTTTGCAAATGCTTACCATGGACATGCCACAGATTGCATGGAACTTGCACACACATTTCTAACCCAGACCCTATGCACAAAGGTTAGGCATCCTGTCCGGTGGACCCCAGACAGAGGCAGATTGTATAACAATAGCAGGAGGCTACTGCAGGACAGAGCACATTCACATTAAGGGAAGGCATCTGTGGTCAGCACTGGTACTATGCTACAGTCCGTCATAACAACAGCCACGGCCTACTCTGGAAGGGAAATGGACACATACACTATGGATGACCACAAGGCCTTCTTCAGTTATGTTACACATATGGACCACATGCCTCAGATATGCTCTGTGTTAATACACACCTACTTAACATTCACCAAACACACGGATATTGGCAACAATATTGCAGACATGTTCGGTGCACGTATCCCCCCTCCTTCTCTCCCACCAATTGAAATATTTATCACAGCTGGATGTAACCTCCCTATCATCTCACATGTCCAGGTGAGGGCCACCCTCAGCAGAGAAGAACACACAGCATCACTGTGACCTCGTGGTATCCCTGGATGTGTGCTACTGGCACTCCGAGAGGACATAAAACCGCATATAACAATGATAATTTATCTTGGCTGTACTACAGGATATGTACCTGGACAGTGGTATACAGCAACAGTGGTCCCACACCACTAAGGGGGCACCTCAACTGACCCTGGGAATTACCACATCATATGCATAATGGGCCTGGTCTGCTAAGCTATGGAATTATGCAGTATGGGATGCATATGCAGTGATATCGGGTACCTGCAGACACTTGTTCCCAGCCAGTGTGCCTTTGGGATGGGCTGATCCTGCCTTTTGAACCTGGCTGACCTTTCAAAGCAGTCACTACAGCCATTGCTGGGCCAACGCAGGGTCATGGCCTAAGACTGATTGACATGTAATGTATGGTCATCCCCTTTTGGTGGAACTACGTACACACAACATATCACATGGACATACCTATAGATACAGACCTATGGCACATTTGGAGGGTTCACAGTATGCACACTATTAACCTGCTACTTTGCATTACCTGTGTTTGTCGCAGCTGGTTACATTACCACTGCTTCTGCTTGCTGCTGCTACTGTCAGTGCTGACAGCTTCGGGTGACAGAGTCACAGTGTATTTTTTTTTTTTGCTCTCTCTCTCTCTCTCTCTCTCTCTCACTTCTTGCTATCCCTCTGTCTGCTTACAGACAATGCAATGAATGTATTGCATGTGGGGAGTGTTAGCACTGGATGCTTTTGTAGGTATCTGCATAGGTCCATGTGATGGCCTCTGCACCAATTGTAAGCCAGCATTTGCTAATTGCATACAGCCAGTTGTGTACTGATTGCAGTTCTCACTGTGATTTCAGGTCAGTGCTATAAAAGGGTATGTGGGATAGGCATTGCCCTTTCAGATTGTGAGGGCGGGGACCATGCTGGTATGCTGTGGACAGTGTTCTGTGAGTGTAAAGGTTAGTATCTCTCTCATGATTCAGGCTGTGTTGTATATTCACATTTCTCCATTCCTCTCTCATGTTCCCTGTAGCAAGTGTGTATGCACAATGACTCCTACAACTATATATAGATATATATTTATATATATATATATATATATATATATATATATATATATATATATATATATATATACATACATTTATATATGTACTTTAACTGACCTTATTATCTACAAGCTACCAACTAGCATGGCTGTTTCTGTTCACACACTACTATTATGGAAATCCAGTAGTTTTGTAAATAATTTTAAATGACATGCTTTGTGTACTACACATCCTATATTCCCTTTACATTCATCCCTACTATTACATGTTATATTTATTTTAGCACAATGTTTTTGTATCAGAGTCATGGCTTAGTGGTAGGTCGTACAGACTAGTGTTTCCAAGGTCCTGGGTTCGGGACTGACAGTGGGATTTTATTTTGCTTTTGAACTGAGTACAGGACCTGTCAATCAAAGTGACTAAGGCACTTTTAAGCAGTTGTAACCGGGTTAGCGCTGGTTTGCACGGAGCTCATGCATATGCACTGGCGGTTAGCTCTGCGCACACATGTGCACACCCGCTTACAACCGCTTAACGGTGCTTACTCTGGCGCACACCCACGCTATTTTCTTTGAAAGAAAAGAAAATGGGGAGACAGGAAAGTGGTGAAAAAGGGGTCACAAAGAGGGTAAGACAGTAGGGAAACAAGCTTGGGATGTGCAGGAGGGATGTAGGTAAGGCCCATATCTGCCCATTTCTTCATCAGCAACAGCTGTGCATATGTATGTAATTTGGTGTGACATTTGAAACCTTCCACCCCTGAGAGATGTGTCAGGACAACAATAATACTTGTTGTACAGCCAATTGTAATTGATAGGTTCCATGTCCAGCAGACATGTGTGTGGAATGGGCAGCTATGTATGGGGCGTAATTTTTTTGTGGGTAGAGAGTGCCCTTTTTTTTTTTTTTTCAGGTGAGAGTGGTATGTCAGGTGAAGGAAGTCAGTACAGCTGGGGAGGTAGGTTGGGTAGGTAAACAGACAAGACAAACAAGATGCATACAGGGGCGGTGTATGACACGTGTGGGGGGGTTACACAATTGACGGGGATGGAGGTTTGGATATCCAGAGCCCATGAGCCCACAGATCGCAACAGTGGAACTGATATCCCCACCCATAGGCAATTGCCACTGTTCCTTCACTGCCCAGGACAGGGCTGTGCTGGGGGCTGTGTAGGTCAGGCAACAGGCATGCCCGTTAGTTGCGCCACCTGTGCCTCGAGCTGGCGTAGGGGCTCAAGAACTGAGTCCTGAATCCCCCTACGCACCACAGTCCGGACGCTACGGAGGGTGAGTGGTGGTTCTCCTCTGGCCACACTTGCAGAGGGGGGAAAGCCCCATCCCCTGCAGCACTTCCACCCGCAGGTGGCACAGGGCCACCGGAGGAGGGTCCGGACTCGGCACTAGTGCCAGGTGCACTCGCCAGCTGAGGTGGGAGAGGTGGGTCCGCTGGAACCCGCCTTCCCTGTCGTCCTATGTTTTGCATTATGTCATGACAGTTTGGGTTAGTGACATATAATACCATTCACAATTAGTTGTAACAGCATGCATTAGTATTCCCATTAACCAAACACCCAGATATTCACACCATTGAACAGCGTGCATAACACATGCATAATTTGAACAGAAATACACAGTCCAACAACATGCAGCATTAATTGATGGCAACAGGCCATCAGGTGTGGATGTATGAACAGGGCAGATGCATCAACGGACATGCAAATATATATGACCCAACAGGACAAACGTCCAGGGGTGTTAATTGTGATTGCACATACCATTTTCATGTGGACTGGGTTATATCTGGTTATAGGGTGGGGTAAAGGAAATAATATTAACACCTTTGAATAACAATATATATGCTGTATATTTCTAATAGCTACAGTTATATACACACTACTGTTCTAACTACAGTTTCCTATATGATAACTATTTCAACTTGGTGATAGGACTGTTACTGCAACATCAATATACATTTTATTGTTCTTCATACACATTCATATCTAGCTTTGTTCAGCTACATCATCCTGCTACATTTGCTTTGTATAGCTGTAGACAAGTGTGGATGTTTGGTATATCAGACAATCATCCTATCTGCATATTGCAGACTGAGAGCAACATATCCAGCTTTTGGGATACACATTCCAGATGCAGCAACACTTTGAACAGATTTCGCTGTTTGGTTTTGAATCTCACATGTATTTCATTCTGTCTTGACTGTAGTATACTTTATTCAGGGGTTATTACTACTGTATTGCTGGATTCATGACACTTTCTCACACTCTCTCACTTGCTTTCATTTTACTATTCAGGATGGTACTTACTTCTAGGCTTTATTGACATGTTTTACCTGTAGTTATTACAATCCTTTCCAGCAGTCTCACTTCTGCCATGTTTCAGTATTTCAACAGGGATATATTTCACACATGTGATTTCATCATCTTCTGCAGCTATACTTTTCAGCCTGCTGCAGGTTGTGTACTATTTTCTTACAGGTAGGGCGATTTTATTTCAGAATATATGTCAGACAGTTTCATTTTTCGGTTTAACTTACAGGCTGAAACACACTTTTGTAATCAAGCAATACTTGCAGACACTTTCACACTTTTACTTGCACATTTTATTCCTTACTGACTACACTGCACTCTTTTGCTGACTGTCATACTTTTATATTTCTTTACAGTTACTGGTAGTGGATTACTGACCTGCCTGGTGGTGCAACCGCACCAGCCTATCGCCATAGGCTCTGTGGTTCGCAGAATGGACACCTGCAGCTGTAATATAAATGAAGTAATATTGGAATACACATCTCCATAATATCAGCTAGTTTAATTTCTTACATACATAATTAAATGTAACTTACTCAGTAGTGGGGCGTTGGGTGTTTGCCGGGCCTCCTGGATCCAAAGGTTCAGTTGGTCCTGCTTGCATCTCTTAAGGTCCGCATGGTGGTGACGGACCTGCTCACCAGTCCTTGGAATCCCTGTGGCACTGGTGAGATCATGAGCCAACCGGTCCCACGCCTCGGCCCTGTATGCTCCCCAGAGGACCTGGCCCTGCATGAGTTGGGCCTCATGATTATGGACTAGGAGCCAGACCATGTACCTGGACTCCTCAACACCCCACCTCTGTGCTCGAAAGCAACTACCCTCTCCTACTCCTGTCATTCTGCCTGCAGGTCAGTTCTACAATTGTTTATGCTGTGTATTCCGCCTATGGGGCTTATATAGTCCATTTTTCCCGCACATATCTGTGATTGGCCATTTTGGAATTGTATCAACTTCAGTAAACCTGCATTGTCATGCTCCAGTTTGTATTCATTCCTATATATTAGCTATTATTGCATTTAAAGGTACTGCTGTCATGGCTTAGTGGTTCTGTACCTTGACTATGGTGTATAGTATCCTGGGTTCGAACCTGGCCACTGCTTTTTATTTTTCATGACTGTCTAGACATGCTAAGGGGTGTGTCTGTGTAAAGGCAGTTTTGATACGGCTTGCTCAACATTGCCCGTCGGTTAGCTTGTTTGCACGGTGCGCAGCTCTGCGCAAATGGGGTACACTGGTTTAAGCCTCATTTGGCTATCGGCACGCATATTATGCTCAGCTCAGTTAGGGGCACATAGATTTAGTGTGTTAGACCACTGCTCAGCTACGGGCACTCATTTTGCACCAGTTAAACCACTGCTCATCTACGGGCAGATGCACTCACTCTGTTAAACTGTAGCTCAGCTATGGGCACATCTGGCATTTTTTATTCTTTTGTTACCTCACATTTCTTCAATATAAATGGGCTATTTCATTACATTTTACATAAATTGTGGTTTTATGTGTACATATTTGTCAGGGACTTGTTTCCTGCTTATTTTGCTAAAAAAAATTGGTGTTGTGGGGGCTCGAACCATGAATGCCTGCTCTTCAGCCAACATCTCTACCACTACGCTATTGCTTCCTGGCTTATTTTGCATATTTAGTTCTTATATGCTTTCCCACTGACTGCTAACTGTAGCTGCGCTACGGGCACGCCCGCGCAAACGTGCGCACTCACGGTTAAACATTTTTACAATTTAAAAAAAATATATAACATGTTTATTTATATGTTTTCTGTTCATAATCTGTGGGGGCATGTGTTGTGTTCTGTTTATTGACATTTCCGTGGACTCTGTCGTGGGTGTTTACTTTGGGAACTTTTCCTCTTCTGGGGGCGTGTCTGCTTACAGGGCTCGGCCTACGGACATGCCCCCTACTGTCTTACACAGACCGTGTTGGCCTTAAGTGTGATTCAGCATGCTCTCATGAATATGCAGAGCATGCTGACATCACTCCGTTTAACTGCAGCCTCCGTGTATGAGTTATAACTCTTACACGGAGGCTTCGTGAATCCTGCCCATTATGTTTACATTCTGTATGATTATCATGATAAAGTGAGATTAGGAAATTAACTTTTTTCTACTGTAGTGTGATCTTTGAGTTGGTATATTAAATTTAAGGGGGGTGTGAGAGGCAGAGCCCTCCATATGGGGGGTGCGGGGGGGGGGGGCTTGCCTCCTTGCAGAAACGTAGTAAAAAGTGTGTTTGTTAGTTTGCTGTTGTTTTAGGTGGAGTTGATGTTATTTACATGTGCATTGTAGTTTTCAATCTTATGATGCAATGTTTCAGTGTTCTGAGGTTTCATTGTTTTGGGTTTTTGATGTTATGGTATGATATAATATGTTATGGTAAAATAATAATTTTCTTGGGTGGTGAAAGCCAGGGTACCTTTTTGGCTAGGCTTATATAGACCCTAGGGCCAATAGCCTAGTACCTACCTATGAATTTATGAACCTATAGTCTAAGTGTTTTGAAGTTCAATGTTATGAGATTTCAGCGTTTTGAAGAAGACCCATGCATTTATATATATATATATATATATATATATATATATATATATATATATATATATATATATATATATAGATATAGATACACACACACAGACATACATACATGAACATGTTACACATAATCGAACACATAACATTGAACATAAAAATATTGATCTTTGAAGATCGAAACTCAAAATATCTTAAACCATAAATAAATAAAACCTATTATGCCACCCCCCAACACACATACTCCCACATCCTCTACTACTTATATATATGAACTCTGAAATCACACAACAGTGGGGAAAGGTCAAACTGCCAATCTCCGCTCTAAACTAATCTGATACAGAGTAATGCCGGCACACTGTGAGCATGTGACTAGTCAAATACTTCATATCTAACTGCTTAGGGCACACTGCAGCTCTTAGGATATTAACCCATTTTTCCATCTTACCTTTAAAATCTGCAACATTTAGTCCAAGACACCAGTTATTGGAAAACTCACATTCTGCTTCGCAGTAGTTATCTTGGGTTTAGTTCTTCTGTTTTGCTCCAAGTGAGAGAAGGAGCACAGGGACATTTCCTGAAGACTGCTGATCACCCAAAAGCCTAATAATATCATAGATGCCAGCTTGGAACTTGTGTTTATATTTTGCTACTGGAGAGAAGGTGCCGAATGTATTGATTTGTGACTGTTTTTGGTTGGGCAGTGAGTGTCTGCGTTTGTTCTTTCTGTTTGGTCTGGTTGCTACTCAAGGCATCTACCAGAAAAAGGCTACAAAAAGCCTATAGACCCTTACGTCATTTGGGATGAGACTGTGGACCACCAAACAGCCTGTAGCCTGCTTCTCATCTTGGGATTGTTGCTACTGTTTTGTTTCTGGTGAGAGAAGAAGCAAAGGAGCATTGTATCTCAGCAGCATGAAGCTGTGGTGAGACCAGCACTACTAGTAACCAGGTAGAAGCCACTCAGATGACTCCCCTCTTTTCATCATTCTTGACAAGCTTATTCTTTATTTTCAGTAATTACTGCTTCATTTGCTTCTGACTTCAGAATATCTACCTAAATGCTTCAATCATAAATCATCAGGGCCTACTTATTAGTTTCACCTCAGCAGTTTAGCAATGTCCTGTATAGATGTAGACACCTTGTGTTGGCATTTTCCTGTAAAAGCACAATTGAAATTTCACCAATACCTAGTTGCACACAGGACAATTAGTTTGCAGTGACAAACACTGCCCACAGAATTGCAAACCACATTCTCATGACAATAGTTTATATTCTGAATCCAACTGTAATCAATAAAAACGGGTCTGTTGCTATAGATTTGAACTCTCCCCCTATCTCCCTTACCAGCTTGGTGGATATGGGCATCCTGAGGCAATGTAGAAATTGTCTCATGTTGACTGACAACCAGTTAATTCTCAAGCAAACTGATATAGTATGTGAGAGATGTAGTTACATAATTGTCACTGGAGGCAAAGCTCTCACATAAAACCACTCTTAATGTCAATAAGGTTGTCAGTAGCATACACGCTGCACCAATCACACACAAGTCAAAGCAAACACATAGACCCACACATGCTGACGCACTTAAATTTAACCTTACTAAACCCCAAAGTCCTCTTAGATGAAGTGCACATAACAAATACCCTAAGCAGCCCTGAATGTACTCTTGAAAACAACTCCCACATCAACACATACAGCCACATCTCATGGAGCCTCTACTTCTAAGCCCATAAGGCAAGTTACCACATGATCCAACATTCTGGTAATTGGGGACTCCATTTTGAGAAACACTGATGTCCCTCTCACCAAGTTGAGTAAGGAGAGAGTCACAACCAGTGGTCATCAGGTCCCAGGATCCACCACATTATGCACTCACTGTACCACACGTACCAGCATGAATCAGTATTAGTCCATGTGGGTGTAAATGACCTGAGACATACCTCCCTAGACTATATGAAGAGAATATAGCTGGTATGAGCATTGTCAGCATTTTACATACTCCAAGGATGATGACACAATATGAACAAAATATGACTGACTTTAATAAGTGGCTTAGTTTCTGGCGTCTTTCTAAGGGGTGCAATATTTGTCAGCATGGAAGGAGATGATCAACAGAACACACAACTTTGCCAGGGATGGCCTGCACCACTCCCCACTAGGCTTTCAAATATTAGTTAAAATATCATCGTCCCCCATAGTGCCTTTTTGAGGCAATGCCAAACTGAAAATATTTCCGACATAGCAAATCAAAACAAAGAAAATCTTAAGGTGTTATTGCTCAATGCTAGGAATCTAAACAAAAGAAACCTCAACTCCCTAGAATATCTAGTCACCCAAGAGAGTGCTGACGTATATGTGGTCACTGAGACATGGTTTAAAGCATCGAAGAGCACATCAGCAGTGCCAAGTTATAATGCCTTCCCCACATTTACTACACAGACTGAGACTAAAGGTGAAGGTGTATGAATTTATATCAAAAATAAATATACCTCAAGGCTAGTCATACAGGATAATGCCCTTGTGCTTCTCAAAGTTCAAATCACCACAGGCATAATCCAATACCACTTCCTTGCAGGCTATAGGTGCCCCTTTATGACCCAGGAAACCCATACTTTGTATTTAAACTTATTGGAAACACTCACCATTCAACCCAATACTATATTCATGGGTGACTTTAATCACCCTCCTATTAACTGGGAATAATATATGACAGAGATTCCTGGATTTTGTAAACAGAAAGTCCCTGGACCAAATTGTCAGTACATCGACCAGTGGTACAACTATAGTGGATTGGGTCCTCACTAATAAGGGAGAGTGCTGCACACCCCTAGTGTAATCTCTTCTCTTGTAAGGTCAGACCACAAAATGGACTCCTTTGATGTAAAAATAAAACCTGGAACCCCAGCTAATCCTAGAATGTTCATGAACTACTCTAAGGCTACCTTCCTACTATTAAGTGATTACCTGGCAAAATGTCAAGCCCCCATAAACCCTAAGAATACTGCTGCCTATGTGTAACTGTTCACAGAAACCCTATACCAGCATGGTAATAGCTGCATAGAGGCAGCTGTACCCACCAGAAAGTAGCACAGAACAAACTCAAAAAACAAGCCACCCTGGTGGAATCACAACATCAGTAGGCTGTATAACAGGAGGAAGAAAATCATGGCAGGAATTAGGAGGTGCAGCACCCAGCAGGATAAAAGCACTCTTATCAAACTAAACAAACAGCTCAGAGGCCGAATAAAGTCTACCAAAGCAAACTTTGAGGTAAATTTGGCCTCCCAGGCCAAGGACAACCACAAGGCATTATTTTGCTATGTCCACAGCCTCAAAGGCAATATTCAGGTGTGTGCAGAACTCATTGTTAATGGCATCACCTATACAGACCCAGAAGACATAGCAAACCTACTGTCTGACAAACTCAGTTCCATCTTACCCCTCTCTCCCCCTTCAACATTCCATTAGGAAATACCATCAAATATAACTCCCCCTGCTTTCACTAGGGCACATGTTCTTAATGCTCTCTCTAAGGTAAAGAGCACTGATCAATGGGTCAACACAATATCCCAGAATGCATTTTAAATAGCATGAAACATGACCTATCAGGCCCTCTGGAATTACTATTTAACTGTAGTCTCCAAACAGGCTTCATGCCTCATGAATGGGGAACAGCAACAGTCATCCATTTGCACAAAGGTGGGTCATCTATATACCCTGGAAACTACAGACCCATAAGACTCACTAGTTTCATATCCAAAGCCATGGAAAGAATTATCATGGCAATGACAAAGGAAATCTCCAGACACTGGATCCAACCCCATTTGGTTTCCTCAAAGGCAGGTCATGCCTACTCAACCTGGTGGACT
>NC_056746.1:1014136673-1014166673 GCF_019279795.1 Protopterus annectens | reverse complement strand
TTTGCAGCCACAGCTACTGAGCAGCAGATAAACTCTGCATCTATCATTCATTAATATTAGCATTGATCGATAAACATTGCTGTGAGTATCCCCATGTATGTGTAATGCTCCAGTTAGGGACACTGTCTAATTTAAGTGACTATGCTCAGAGTCAAACCGTGAACTTTATTTTTGGCAATCACGTGCCTTAAGCCTCCACAACAACTGCCAAGTCTCCTTTAATTTTATTTTTTTTTGTTTATTTTTGTAAATGAGGACTACACTTCGTCAATGTCAGTCACAGAGTTTCATGATTGCATTGTTAAGTGTCAGTTGTGCAACAGGTTTCATGCTTGCATCTTGTGCAGAAAGCTATGTGTTCTCTTCTCACACCAGGCAGATTGATTGCTGACATGCACCAATTTGTTTTTAATGTAACACAGGCAACTTATTCTTCAATGGCAGCAGACAGTGAATTTGTAGATGAAGCACTGAAATGCAAAGTTTTTGCCAGCAGAAACCATTTATTAGTTAGAGTTCTATTTAATATGGAATTATTCAGATGACTTATGCAGGGGTGGGGAGGGGCTGACTGCAGGGTGGGTAGGCCTGGTTGCTGCGGGAGACCTTGAACCATTACCTTGCCTAGGGCACCATTTGACCATGATGTGGCTCTGATGCCAGTAGCTGTACATTACTGCTGTGACACAATAGTCATAGCACTTGCATTAAAGTGGAACATCAACTAAGCAATCTCAACAGTCAAAATAAGCAACATCTCAACTCATTCATCCTACTGTTCTGCAAACATTTGTCATAACACTGTCTCAGAAAAGAAGTGATTCATAAAGTAGCATTCTTTCTCTCCCAGAAAAAGATGAAAAGGCCAAGAAAGCAGATCACTACTATTTTAAGATGTAAAATTACTACACACACACACACACACACACACACACACACACACACACACACACACACACACACACACACACACACACACACACACACTATATGCACACACGCACACACATACACTCTCATGGTTTCATTCACGGGACAGTACTTCTTTTACTCTGCTCAATTACAAAGTCAAAAATTGAATGCAGTAATTAAAGACTCAGTTTCCAAACTGGCTATTAATCAAGCAACAGTTAAAAGGTATACAACTGTGCTTAGCTTCTAGGCAAGCTTCTTTCTACCCAAATCAGCAAATAGTTAGACCCCAGTGTAATCACTGGTAGGGAAGCCTTGAATAGTGGTCCATAATAATGTATGATATACCATCAAAGGTTTTCAATGGTGATCCTCTCCAATAAATATATATATATGTTGTTGTTGTTGTGTCTTTCGGCTAGGGGTTACCACAGTGGAACTCCAGTCCGCTAATGATTGGCAGTTGATTTTTATGTGCAGAGTTGACAGCCCTGATGCACAACCTTCAACGAAGGTACAGCCATTCACGCATGTCTCCACGCAGAAGACGCTCTAGCTGAGAATCAAACCGGACAGCGTCTTACTGTGAGGCGACAACGCTACCGCAGAATATATATATATATGTCTGTGTGTGTGTGTGTGTGTGTGTGTATATATATATATATATATATTTGTGTGTTTGTGTGTATGTGTGTGTGTATGGGTCTACTTTTAAAGCTTCAAAACCTTGAATTTCTTATGGTCGAGACTCTCTCTCTCTATAATATAATATATATATATATATATATATATATATATATATATATATATATATATTATAGATAGATAGATATTCTTTTCTAGGATTAACATCAGTTTAGTAATGAGCTGGCATGTTTCTATATCTACTAATCTTTCATTTTATTTCCTTAAAGATATGTGCTTACTGGTCTCATTTGTTATGGGCAAGCTGTTAATGTGTTGTTCAAAGTGTTCAACACGATACTCCATGCAGGCATTGTAAGTTAACACTTTAAACATAGCTCCATATGTGGTAAGATAGATAGCAAACTGGCTAAAAAAAGCAGAACTCATACAGTGTGAGAGGCAATAACCTAAACAGAAAGTATGAAAGTAACCAGTGGTGTCCTCCAGGGCTCACTGTTCGGACCTATGTTTTTAAGCGTTTGTTTTTCCAGTTTTCAGACTGTGAACTAGGACCTGTAGCTAAATAAGTCAGTGGGAGTCATTGTGAAGTCCCCCTCTGATACCCAAACCCTTCAACAAGTGTGAGCACTTGTAATTACCTGGTTTAATGAAAATAGGCACAAATTAAATACAATAAAGTGCAAAATTATAGCATTTGGTAGACAACCCCTCTCCTCAGTATACAGACTAGACAATACTCCACTACAAAATGAAAATGTAGTTAGGGACCTAGGAACATGAGTTGAACATTCTTGATCTCTTTTAATCATCATGTGACAAAAGTAGTCAAAAAATCATTCTACTTAGCAAAGATTTTCATCCAGGTCTAAAGAGTTCATCATTCGTTAATATTAGCACTGATTAGGCCAGTTATTGAGTACCACACCCCCTTCAGGATTTACTTTGCTAGATGTATCAAGCAACAAGAAAAATCCCAGATGTTCCAGACTAAGAAGATCATGGGATTAAAGACCTTGAGCTACCAGGAGGGGCTGCAAGCACTGGCTCTTAATTTGGTATCTTATTGACTACTCTAAAGGTGACATATTTGCCTCAGCTTCCCTACCATTAGAGACCCAGTTACCCCAGACTCTCTATATCTCTCTGTAAGCCTTATAGTTCCATAAATACCACAACCAGGGACCTAAATCTTCACCAGCAGATAAATAAAACATGACAGAAAGACAAATTCTTCATGCAGTGTTTTCCCAGCCCTGGAACAGACTGTCCCTGCAGGTTAAATAGTGTATCAAACAAGACTTGCATGACTGGCTGGGTACCCAAAAATTACCTGAGGATTGACTAGCTTAGCCATCTTGGAGAATGAGGAATACAACCTGAGGGGCCGTACTGCCAAGGAGAAAAGGTTGTGAAACTATGAATCCTATGACTTGGCAGTTAAAAAAACTACCTTTGTTTGAACAAGTTGATGAATGTATGGCTTTCCAGGAAAACATTTTGGTGATGATTTATTGTGATGGTGGGATATTTTTAGCTCTCTCGAGTGGAGTGTACAGTTAATATTTAGAGGTAGGAATGTTGCGAGGATGTTTTGAATTAACTTTTTTGCTGTTGCTGTTGCTGTGTTTTGTTTTGAATTATACACTGATTTCTGTATTATTGTGCTCCTGGAGAGCATGCCGGTGTGTATGATACATACATTAACCCAATGTGCTAATATCCTCCACAATATAAATGCCCATTCTCCCTAAGGTATATATCCTAAATGCAGAAATAGAAATGTATATACTGAAGTTATTATATTAGAATCTTTTAACTGGTGAGAATATAATATAACAGGTACACATAACTGTGGATGCAGTTGTCATTTTAAGCTTATATCCACCTTTTTTACTTCATTTTTGTGTTTCAACTGGAATGTTTGCTGACCCTATGCTGGGCAAAATTTTGCTTGTATTAGAACTAATGTGTACATCTTTGTATACTAGATATGCCTGCCTACATTTATATTTTGAGGATAAACTCAGAAGAAATATTAGAGATCAAGTTCTGAAAAAAATATGCTGAGTTGCTAGGTACATTTACAAATAAGCATGTGTGAAAATGGTGGATTGTAATTCACCAGACCTAGGCTAATACACATAAGTAGCCTACATGTAAGCCCACAGTATGCTTAGCACTTAAAAAGGGGTGAATAAATGAGGCACAAAAAGCATTTGTTGCCAGTAAGCCACAGAGCAGATGATCATGTGTTTCAGCACAGTACACTGGCATATTCAAGGCAACATGGCTCATCTGTACACAGCATATGACATGAAGATTGTGGATATCAAACCCATGTTTTCATGTACTTGCAAGATCATTGTGACTAATTTCCAAGATATTCTGCCCTTTCCATAGCAGTGAGCTACAGCAGATTTGATATTACTAAAGATGACAACATGCTCCAATGTTTTGCCCCACTTTCTGTACTCATCTCCAAGAGTTATAAAAAAACACCAGCTTGTATCACACATCCCAGTACAGATATTTTTTTCATTTCATTTCCAATCATTTCAGATGGCAGCAGTTATCTGTATATTTATTTTAACTTATTTGTTAGCATTTTGAATGAGATACATATGCTATGTTTCTGCCTGTACCACCAACTCATCATACTCAGGGCTACTATATTCCTAAAATGTGCTATTGATAATTTCGACACACTGTCATCGATTCACTGAACAACACAATTACTGATCTGCTGATCTCACTGACCTAAATGTTGGCACACTGGCTACAACAGCTAGAAATACTGAGAGTGTGCACCCAACAATGGGGGTTACTAGATTGCTTCACTATGTGTACTCCTTAAAAACCTGCATCACACTAAACTGGTCACAAGAGGTCAACAATAGCAGCTGGGGTGCACACATTATCTTAATACGTGTGCTCAATATGCTTCCATTGTTACTTATCGAATTACAGTCCTATTTGTCTAGAACAACTGGTCAGAATATGAACCCTATGAAAAACTTACATTTAAGTGATTTTGTAGGGGTCACCCCCCCCCCCCCGGCATGAAGAAGAAGAGAGAGATACCTTCTAAGGAAAGAAATCAATGCCAACTCACACTTGAAAACTCCACTAGTAGTGATTTCAAATGGAATATAGTGAGTATATAGCTGAAGATCGCTACTTTGTGTTTGGTGAGTTGAAACCTTTCCAAGCTTATTCTCCATGATCAATAAAGCAGCTATTCAATATTAGAATTATCATAACATCAACAAGTATTTTTTTCAAGGAGCAAGACCCCTGCTCCCACGTGGGAAGCTTCCATGTGGGAAATAACCCAAACACACTGCCCACACTATTACTCTCACTCCAAGGTCACTGCACCTCAGAAAAAGAGTGATCAATCAGGCAGTATGGAGCCTGCTTCACTATTTCTTCTAGGTGCACTCACCCTGGACTATCATCATCATCATCATTACCCCTCTTTTTCCCTTTTTTCTACATGGGGGTCAGGGTATCATGTTAACTGTCACCAACTCTCTCAATTCAGTGCCACACTCCTGCCTTCTTCAACACTCATGCCTGACTGTCGCAGATCTTCTTTCACACAATCCATCCACCTCTTTGCTGGATGTCCCCACTTCCTCTTACCTTTTTCCTGTCTGTCCCAAATCTTCCTCACCAGATTGTCTTCTGCTTTTCTACACCATAATCTGTTCTCTTTGATCTTTTCTGCAATTGGAGCTACTTTGGATTCTGCTCTTATGTCCTCATTTCTTCATCTGTGCCACAGTGTGCATCCTACCACCTTTCTCAGGCACTTCATTTCCATCACCTCTATCTTCTTCAACTGCTCTGCCTTTACTGCCCCAGTTTCTGCACCATACAGTAGTACTGGTTGCACCACTGTCTTGTACACATTACTTTTCAGCTTCTTTGGCATTCTGTCATAGACTACACCTGATACTCTATGCCAGTTGGCTGTAGCCCCTCTGATTCTAACTTTGACCTCTTCATTCAGACTACCCTTCTCCTCAACTACTCCCCCCAGATACTTGAAGCTGCTTACCTGTTCCACTATCTTCCCTTCTATCTCTATTCTCAGCTTCTTCTGATTTCCCCAGTTTGCTGCCATTACCACTATCTTATCTGTGCTTAGTCAAATCCCATGTGCCTTCAGATTTGCATTCCATTCTCCTATCCTTTTCTGAAGTTCTAGCTCAGAGTCTGCCTATACTGCCACATCGTTTGCATACAGCAGCTTTGTTGATCTGTCCCCTCCAACCTGTTTGCTAATGTAGTCCACCATCAGTATGAACAGCAGTGGGCTCGGAGCTGAACCCTGATGTACACTCACACCCACTGGATACCCCTCTGTGAGGCTGAACACTGTTCGTACTTGAGTCATTGAGTCCTTGTACACAGCCTGCACTAATTCTACCATTGTTTCTGGGACTTCAAACCACCACAGTACTGCCTAGATCAGCTTTCTTGGGACCTTGACATATGCTTTCTCAAAGTGTAGGAAAGACCAGTTGGACTCTTTCCTTATCTCTAGCTTCTTTTCAAGTATCTGTCTCACTGCAAACATTGGGTCAATTGCACTGCATCCTGATCTGAATCCAAACTGCTCCTCTCCCATCTTACATCCTACTACTCTGTGTATCCGTTTATCAGTCACCCTCTACAGAACTTTCATGCAATGTGATAGGAGTTTGATGCCTCTGTACTGCCTACAGTTGTGGATGCCCCCATTGTTCTTGTACACTGGCATGAGTATACTTATTCTCCAGTCATCTGGGATACGCCTTTCACTCCACACTGCTATTAGTACCCTCAGGAGCCATTTCTCCCATATCTCACCTAGCATCTTTATCATATCTGCTGTGACCTCATCTGAGCCTGCTGCTTTCCCTGACTTCATCTTCCTTAGTGCTGTTCTTACAGTACAGTACAGCTTCTGTGGGGTTTAATTCTTTCAGAAGCTGCTGGAAATACTCTTTCCATCTGCCTTTGATATCCTCTGGGCCGGTGAGCAGGTTGTTGTTGGCATCCCTTATGAGGGGTGTCTGACAATCTTCTTTATCTTTCTGTCTTTGCCTTGCAACCTGATATAGCTTCTTTCTGCCCCTCACTGGGTCACTTTCCAGAAGCTGGTACAGTACCTCTGATGCCCTATTCTTTGCTATTACAACTTCTCTCTTAGCTTCTTTGTTAGCCAGCCAGTAATCCTTCTTAGCCTAGTCAGTCCTTTCTGTCTCCCACTTCTTCCTGCACTCCTTTTTTCTTTTGATGACTTCCTGGACTTCTGCATTCCACTACTAGCTTTCCTTATGTACCTTATTTCCATAACTAGCTTGGCCACATAGCTTTTCTGTAGTCCTAACACATGCTGTTTTAGGCGCTGCCATTCTTCTTCAACTCCACCTATTTCCTCCTCTTCTTGGGGTACTAAAGCCCTGAGTAATTCCTTGAGCTGTTGTATTGTAATTCCTTAAACTGTTGTATTTTCTCTCCAGTCAACTTCCAGGTCTTCAGCCTGGTCTCTGTTGACCTTAGCTTAGAGCTGATTGTGGCAACTAGTGGTTTATGTTGTGGGCCAACTGTTTCACTGGGGATGACTTTGCAATCATGGATTCTACCCCAGTGCCTTTTTCATACTCGAGGAAGTCTACCCGAGTTGCATGTTGAGTACTCTTGTATGTGATCTTGTGACTGTCTCTCTTTCTGAACCATGTGTTGGCTACTATCAAGCCATTTCCCAGGCAGAAGTCTAGACTGGCTTCTCCTTCTTTATTCCTGTTGCCCCACCCATGTGGACCCAGGCAGTCCTCGTATCCTGTTCTGTCTGTCTGTCCCGATATATGCATTCATTCATATTGTCCTACTTTATCTAGTAGGTCCTGCAACTGCTGTCTGAATGCACTTTTCCTCACTAACACAACCCTGCTGTGGGACATAGACTGAGATTATGAATACTGACCTTTCATTGGGGTTTGACTGCCATGAGTCTGTCATACAATTTGATGATATCCCTTACTGCCTTCTGAAACCTCTCTCTCACCACAATTCCTACTGCCCTCCAGCTGAGTATTAGACTCTGGATTCCAAGCCAAGTGGCTTTGCTGCACTGCCCTTCCGTCTTGTCTCCTGGATACATATGATGTCCAGCCTCAAAGTATCATCATGTCATCCATTTCCAGGCTGCGTCCTGTCAGTGCACCTACATTAAGCATAGCAATTCTCAGTTCATGGTTGGTTTTACATCCAGCTTTCACTCAACAGAGCCATCCCCAGGCTGGGCAACTAGACATCAGCCAGCCAGTGGCTTATTTACCCAGGGCTGTTGGACTTGATGGCAGGCAAACACTGGCCATCAAGGGCACATATACCCCTCCCACCATTAGCATGGGTCCCTGGCGTCGGTCAGAGTAGGCCAGGTCCTTAACATGGTAACTTCCCATGCCCATTTTTGGGGACATTAGTCAACATGACCAAATCACCTGGAGCCATATTTTACTTTGGTGAGTGGCTAGCCCTGCCACAGCATGCAGTCTGTGATCTATGTTCTCCTATCTTGAGGATATTGCGCACCACAGTAGATGCCCAAAGCGGTTAGTCTGTACAACTCTTCCCCCTATAGGGCACCCATGTAGAGTCAGACCTTAACCACTAAGCCATCTGGTCTTGGACTACACACAGCTTGTTAATGAAAGTCTTGCTTTAGCCCAAACAAATGGAGATCAGTTAGCAGCCTGGTTGATGGAGGAGTCAGGGAGGCTGAGCTGGGAGGACTGGCACTTTGTCAGCTCATCCACTCCAAAAGGAAATGTGGAACTTCTGTCCATGATAGGGGTATGCTGTGATTGCAAGATAGGTTACTGTTAAATTCGGCATTAGATGGTAGAGCCCAAACTGACTAATACTACATGTCATGATATACATGATCTCAACAGCTCTACCCAATTAAGGTATCCCCCAAAAATCTGTCCCATGTATATGACATCATATAAGATACTACTAGAGGCTCCACAACATGTTTACCCATCCCCTTCCCAACCTGCCTGTAGCTGAAGTAGTCTCAGCCTTGGGAAGGGGGAGGCAGCTCAGGGGCTGGTCATTTAATTTGGAGCAGTAGGGTTGGAAAGCAGCAGATAGTAAAGTATGAAAGGGGAGCACAAAATAAAACTTGCTCTTAAGAGAAGCAGGCAAGACAAAATGAGCATAAGGCAACTCAAGTCATTATGTTCAAATAACTGCGACTCAAGATTGGGTTTTCCAAGCAAGTTTGTAAGAACATGTAAATGACTACATACCACATTACAGTGCTAACGAATGTATTCCTTATGCTTTTAGTTAATAGGTGAGCAATGGCTTTAACTTAGAAAAATTAAATAATCATTTCTTCAGCAAAAATACACTGTGGTAAATTACATCAGGAGGTAAAACAGACAATGCTTTATGGATATTTACACTACAAGATTACAAACTGTTTGCCTTTCTTGTCTTCTTTTGGTTGTACTATGGAACCCTAAATGTCAGAACATCAGGGAACCACTATACTGTAAACTAATTGTAGCACAGCACCATGGAGTACTGCCTCCACAGCCTTTTACAAATTCTAATAAGACATTTCAGGGATGCAGGCTATGCTAATTAGCTATGTTGTCTCCCCTGGAAGTGCCTGCATTGAGGCATTTAATTATTCGGCTGGGTAAGGTACATCAGCTGTCAGTGTTATGGCCAAAAGTTTATGTTCACCTATCGTATTAGTATTAAATGCTGGGGAGTTTAGTCGACAGCTACTGCTGAGGTATACGTCTGTGTGCATATCTGTGGATATGTGTGTGTGTGTGTGTGTGTGTGTGTGTGTGTGTGTGTGTGTGTGTGTGTGTGTGTGTGTGTGTGTGTGTGTGCGTGTGTGTGTGTGTTTGTGTGTGTGTGAATGGGGTATGCCTGTGACAAAGTGATACATGATGTGATATATGATTTACACTCATGGTAGTTAAGGGCAATTCAGAGGCATGCAAATTAGCTGATAATGAAGTCTTTCCTCATTGCAACTAACGTGTCTCTGAAATGTATTTTGAGCACTGTGTAAAGAGCCCCTTTTGGCTGAAACCTCTAACACTGGGGATCTTTCTCAATCCTTCAGTTATAAACTATACCTATAATGATTTCCTAGTCTCAGTCCCTGGGTTATGAATTATACCTGTAGTGATTTCCTATACTCCGTCCCCGGGTTATAGATTATACATGTAGTGATTTCCTATTCTCAGTCCCTGGGTTATAAATTATATCTATAGTGATTTCCTATTCTCAGTCCCTGGGTTATAAATTATACCTGTAGTGATTTCCTATTGTCAATCCCTGGGTTATAAATTATACATGTAGTGATTTCCTATACTCAGTCCCCGGGTTATATATTATACCTGTAGTGATTTCCTATTGTCAATCCCAAGGTTATAGATTATACATGTAGTGATTTCCTATACTCAGTCCCCGGGTTATAAATTATATCTATAGTGATTTCCTATTCTCAGTCCCTGGGTTATAAATTATACCTGTAGTGATTTCCTATAGAAAGCAGAAATCGTCGTTGCATTCCTTGATGTCTTATTCTTCAGTAGCAGATCCTTAGGGACCTTCCCACGTCACCATCAGCCCAGATCTGTTACCACTTACATCAGACTGTCAGCATGTCATCTGTGTCAGGAAGTGTTTCTGCAGAACTGGAGAATTGTTTTAACTCTGTCTGGGAAAAGGAGATTGCTGGCTAGGGGCCCAAAAGTTAAAAAATGCACTCTTCCTTCCCACATCGCTATCAGCCCAGATTTGTCACTTAGGTCAGCTGTCCAGAAGTGCCTCCATACTGCATGAGATTTGTTTTAACACAGCAGGGAAATATGATATTTAGCAGTGTGAGATGCAGCACAGACTGAGACTGATATTAGCATCTGTAAGCCTTTCGGGTCTATGTTCATCCATCGAACGGAAAAAGCATTGAACAGCATATCCCATCGAAGATGCTGTTCATTGAGCCATTTGGGTAAGATCACATTATGGTAGGATCAGGAAATTTTACTTTCCCCACTGTAGTGCAGTCTCAGAATTGGTAAATATAATTAGAGGGAGATGAGGAATTTCGATGAACAGCATTTTCAATGTAATGCCATTCGGCAATTTTTTCCATTCGATGGCTGAACGTAGACCCAGCCTTTCTGCAGAGAGAGATTTTGTAGCAAAACAAAAGCAATTCTGTGTAGATATATTTTATAGTGGATCAGACAGTAAGGGAATGGGAGATTTGAAACAAATGAGATTGCTTTTAGCTGCACTAGGACTGAACCCTGTAGTGTGCACAGGGACTAGAGTCTGCATTAAGTGGAGAGATTGAAGTTTTGCAGGTGTGTGTGTGTGGGTGTGTGTGTTATTGAAGTTTAAATTTTACATGTGTGTGTGTATGAGATTGAAGTTTAAGTTTTACAGGTGTGTGTGTGTGTGTGTGTGTGTGTGTGTGTGTGTGTGTGTGTGTGTGTGTGTGTGTGTGTGTGTGTCTCTGTGTGAGATATTGAAGTTTTGTAGATGTATATATGTGTGTGTGTGTTTCTCAAGTGCTGCATATGGATTTGCAGACTGTCCTGTGTCTTGAATATGGATTTACAGAATAATTGCTGCTACATATGGGATTCCCCCTTGCTCTGCCTCCTGTAACATGGATTTACAGAATGATTCCCCCTACATATGGGATTTCCTCCTGCCCTTCCAAACTGTAGAAGACCTCAGGTAAACTGGGATTACAATTTGTCAGTAGTAATCTGTCAAGGTTATTGTTACTCACAAAATACTATGTCCCAAGAGCACTGTCTAATTAAGTGGCTTGTTCAAAGTCACAGTAGACAAATGGAGCTAAAAAGTATCAATCCCTGTACTTTTGAATAGGGGTAACAGCTAATTAAGAGCTTTGCATCTTAACCCACTGCGCTAACTGCCAGATATTTCTTACCTTCTTAATTTTCTGATAAATCACTGAGGATGGCAGCTGGTAAATAATACTAGTCAGTAGAGCTTCATACTTGTTGTTCTTCAGAAAATGCATTGCAAGTTGATGTTGCCCGGCACTCATGGCTCTGTGCTCTTAATAAGCTGCTTCCTGTAGTCAAAAGTACAGGGTTTACATTATTCCACCTCCATTTGCCTATTGGGTGCCTTTAAGCAAGTTGCTAAGACATTGCTCATGTCATCCTTGAATTAGGGTTACCACCTGTCCCACTTTGCGAGGGACAGTCCCTCTTTGGGCAGTTGTGTCCAGACAAATAATATTAAAAATGGCAAATGTCCTGAGATTGTAGGACATAATTATTTATTTTTATTTATTTTTATTTTACATTTGTTGACCGGGATAGTCCGACTGGATGCATGTCCATTTTCAGCGGAGGCCCGGGGAGAAAAGCTCCAAGGGTAAGCAGATACAGCATTACATAATACCAGCATTACATATTACAAACAGACTATTTACAGAGATTACATAAGTAAGCAAGTTAAACAAGTTCCACAGGTTAAAGTTAGTCCTGAGCACAAGTCAGGATTAAATTAAATTACACAGTAAACTGGTTAACAGATTTTTACACATTCGAGTTAGCCAGGCTTGCTACATTGACATAGCCAGTTAAGTGACAAATGTTGTTTGAGTCTAGTTTTAAATTGGCCTAAGGTGGAAAGTAAGGTAATATCATCTGGAAGTGAGTTCCAGGATCTACTTACAGAGTTTGCAAAGAGAGAATCACTGGCTGTGTTATTAATTTTGCTAGTCTGAATTAGTAGTTTGTTAGTGGATCGAAGCGGTCTAGGATTGTTATAGGGGGTGATAATATTTTTAAGTGCAGGAGTATTGTCCAGATTATACAGGATTTTATAGGCCATAATCAGTTGGTTATACTGGATTAGGCTAGGTAGTTCAAGCCAACCAAGCTGATTTAGATTGATGCAATGATGTGTCCTAAAAGGCAGCCCAGTGGCAAACCTGGCAATGTGGTTGCAGCAAATTGAGAGTTTGTTAAGGACAGTCTTGTTCAAATTCGAGAATAGAGGGGATGCATACAGAAGGGTTGAAAGAAGGTGAGAGTGAGCTATGGCAATTTTAGCTGAAGGGGTTAGGAAGGCCTTTATTCTGTAAAGTGACCCTAGTTTTTTATTGATGGTTTTGATAGTTTGGTTAACATGTAGGTCAAATTTGAGGTTATTGTCTATGATGACACCTAATAGTTTTGTAGATGGGTCAGGGGAGATTATTGTGCCATCATTTGATTTTATGGTAAAGGTGAAAGTGGTAGTCCTACGTGTTTGTGAAAATAACAGCATTTTAGTTTTTTGGGATTTAGGATCAGACGATGTTCAGAAAGCCAGTTTTCTATTGTATTAAAGGTGGTCTGGGTAGCTGACCATAACTCTACTGGAGATGTGGCTGAGCAAATCAGAGTAGAGTCATCAGCATATTGGATACAGCTGACTTTTGGGATGACAGTATAAAGGTCGTTAATGAAGATGGATAACAGCAAGGTCCCTAGTATAGAGCCTTGTGGTACTCCGAGGGAGGTAGGTAGAAGGTTAGAGAGTTTGTTCTGCCAGAGGACAGCCTGCTGTCGACCATTCAGGTAGGATTGAAACCATTGGAGGGCTCCAGTATCTAGACAGAATGTTTGCAGGATGTGGATTAAAAGTTGGTGATCAACCATATCGAATGCCTTGGAAAGATCCAAAAAGAGGGCTGAGGATATATAATTATTGTTGCGATTATGGTTTATGGTGTTAGTAAAGGCTAGGAGGGCTGAAGTAGTGCTGTGATGAGGACGGAAGCCATGCTGAGTGTCTGCCATAAGGCGATTTTGGATTAGGTGGTGCATGAATTGTCTATGAATACATTTTTCCATAATCTTTGCAAGTGGAGAGAGTATAGCTATTGGCCTATAATTGGAGAATTCAGTAGAGCTGATTATGTCCAATATTTTATGTAATAGTTGCATAAAATAGTTATTTCTGTATCTAAAATACCTAAATGTTACAAGAAACAGAATAAGCAACTAAACTGCTACAAGAATAAGCTTTTATTTAGACAAAAAAGTAAAGTTCTATCCTTTGTACTGACCGTGGGTATGTGTTGGCCTGTAAAATCTGATGTGTGTCCCGAAAATGTCCCACTTTGGCCATTTGAAAAGGTGGCAACCCTACCTTGAATATGGCACTGAAGTGGTTAGCAAACAGAAAAATAAAATAATGTTTAAAATGTGGGCCTTTGTCCCATCATTATTTTTGGCTTTCTCCAGAATTCTTGAGAAAACAAGATGAGAGGTATTTTTTCAATTCCCTGTAAAACTTTTAGCTTTCTGGCAAATTGTTGTGGATTACAGTCATTAAGTAATGACAGACATGAGTTTCAGACTTTGTAGATTCAGAAAATGCTTGCTAATGTAAAGCTTTTTATTCTAGTCCACTACCCTTGCTAGAATCCCATTTGACCATGATCCAGCTCTGGCTTGAGGTGAATTATTTTGTGTTACCTGGGTTAGTGTAGCCCACTGGATACAAGCGTCCTTTTTCAGAGGTGACCAGTGAGTACCATCTTATCAAGTGACTTGCATCATAGCCAAATGGAAGCTTATGGAATCAAACCTTGGAATACAGGAACAGCTCAATACAGAATATTAGCAACATAAGCAGTTTTATAACAGCTCATATCCTTAATTCTCTATGTTCATTAATTCGTCCATTCACCCATTAAACTGTCATCAGCAACTGTTTCATCAATCCAATTCAGGGTTGTGAAGAGCCAAAAAGTAAAGATACATAACACACACACACACACACACACACACACACACACACACACACACACACACACACACACACACACACACACACACACACACACACACACACACACACACACACACACACACACACACACACACACACACACACACACACATGCATGCACGCACACACACACACACACACACACACACACACACACACACACACACACACACACACACACACACACACATATAACAACACAGAAACATTTTAAAGAAGCCAATCAACCTAAGAGGTTTGTGGGATATGGGAGGAAAGTGAAGCACCTGTAGGAATCTTAAATACAAATTTCATCTGTTAATAGTCTCATTTATTAGTTATTGTAACAATATTCTTAATCTTTTCTTATTCATCTCATCATTACATTGAGCCCTATAAACTACTCCTATCCTTACACTAGTAATATTTTTATCATTTGCGTGTAGAATTCTAAGTTTATAAATTTATATTTATTAGTCACATGTACATTTCAGACTCTGTGAATTTATGTTGCTTTTCTATACTGACCAATGCTTGAAAATACATTTTATTGAATAAGCTCTTTATACTAGCATCAGATTTTGTGATAACTAACCCAAAACAGATCATACTGTGAATACAATAATTACTAGTTGTCTATCTGTTTAAGATCTGGCTACCCAGCAAGATTTATAAACAGGCATGCAGATAGCAGATAAGCAGAATGACAAAAGAACGAAGAACGTGTGACTGGTTTAAGGTAACTGAGATGGAAATTGTGTTAACAGTGAACTGATTAAAATAGAAAATCAGTTTGCTCAGAACCTTTTATTGAATCACTGTCCTAGCCTTACTCTGGGAGACATTATAACCTAGAATCTCGGAGTACCTTGCTATAAGTCTGGCACCCTGGGTTTGGATCCCACTGCTTCTATGGCCATACAGTGTGAGTGATGAAGAATTCAGTCAGACAGCATATCAAAATGGAAGCATGCACTTCATATTACTGCAGAGCACACCATTTTTAAAACAATACAGCTTACAGTTTGCTCATAGCACTGTGCAGAGTATACCTAAAAGCACTTAGCTTAGCCTTACTGTGTCTTAGATTATGTGCTCACATTCCAAACTGCTGACTCAGAGTTTCATCACAAAAATGTGTGACAAGTGAACAACACAGATGATACACAATCAAACTTGAAATCAGAAATGTAGCACAGTACATAATAATCAAGTCCATAGATATTTTAGCAAATGTTAAAATGATTAAAACTTTATGTTTCCAGATGCTGAATACTGATTTTTGTGAATGGATATATTGTAAACATGCATTGCCTCCATGAGCTACACAGAAAAATATGAGCTGATAATTTAGTTCTGTTTCTGAAATGTGTAGAATTGTTGCCTAATTTACCTTAAAATGTTGCTGATGCTGAATTAACCATAAAGACAGAAGTGAATGTTTATTTTCAGGAAAGTTGTTAAAATATTACTTTCTGTAGAAGTTCATGGAAACAACACCAAGTTGACTTTATGATATTTTCCTGACTTTTCCTCTGGAGTAGAAGATGATTCGCCATCTCAAAGTGCAATGGAATCAGCCTCAAACACATTTTGTCAGTTTGACAACTAGTCAGTTTCCGAATGGATGCAAACGAGCACAACTACTTCATTTACATGTTCCTGTATCTATCATGAGGTGCTACTTTCATCCTTTGTTTAATAGCCTCCTATTTCCTGTATCTTTATACACTGTAACTGCCTGTGCATAATAACAGAATTTTAAATTAAGCAAATTGTCATTCTTCATACATTTTGGTTAATAGTATTATTTTATAGACATTATATGATACAAGTGACACAGTGTATCACTACCAGTTATTTAATAACAGTTGATGACAAGCCTGAAACTAAACTTTCAAACTGTTTCCAATGGTAGGTGTAGACAGGACTATTGTCTCATCCATAAGCAATTTTTGTAATTAAATATTTAACTGGTTTTGTAAAAGACTGCCAGCTCAGTGCACTACAGAGACATGTTATGAAATTATTGTCATTACTGTTGCAACATTTCTTTTATGTGACTCTACACCATTATCTGGCTCTTAAGCAGCAAAAGGCAATAAGGACACGTGTGGGTGCGGCATGGGTATTTTTGTTACTATTAGGGAACAGTGAATATTTTTTACCTTTGAACCCAAAAACAATGGTGAGTTATTTGAATATTTATTTACTGCGTTTGGAGAAGCAGTCATTAATGTTTAGGATGGGTAACAACAGACCTAGATGAGTGTCCCTCATAATTATTCTTACTCTCCAGAAGTGAGGTTTACCCTACATATTTGTGAAACATATGTTGATGTGCAATTTATCCTAGGTCAGTTCAGTGGACTGCTCCCTGTGTATCAGAACTAGGTGCGAACTTGGGACCATTGATATTACACCTTTTGCTTATATTACAGTGACTCTGACGAAAAGCATGTCATTTGACAGTTTTCCCCCACGAAAGAAGAAAGTGTCATGTTGAAGAAGTGAAAGTCAAACATATTTTCATATAGCCAATGAAAGTAATGCAATGCTATTCACAAAGTCAACCAAACCAACCACAATAATTAAAACTGACAACATGCCAATCATCTGGGAAATAATGCATTGACTGTCTTAGCCACAAACAACCACTGCAATGTGTTTTAGTGCTCCCAGTATATAGCAGAAAATAAGTCATTCATGGCTCAGGCTTAAAAAAAGGACAGGAAACAAAAGCATACAAATAGCGCCTGTACTAAAGGCATTTCAAATGTGCCTTGTTTAAAGGTAGCCTTGCATGCTGATGTGTTTTCAGCACAGCATCAGCATATCTGTACATTTGTAAAACAAACCATTAAGCATGCAATACCAGGCTGGCAACGTACCCTTACCAAAAGTGTCTGTCTCTTGTTTCTGTAGTAAAAACAGATATAGACTAGCATATTATTTTAGACAGTGAGACACTGTATTTATAGTAAACTGTGGGATCACTAACTCCATAATCAAAGAACATTGACTCTTAAAATATGCAGTTTCTTTTATAAGTGTCACAGTTAGGGGTCGTAATTTCAAAGAAACAATGTGGATGGTCCACATAGATGAGACAAATTACAATTTTATGGAAAGTAATTTGGTTTTGCAGTCTCCATACCAAGTGAAGATGTTGTTATATCTCTTTAGATACATTACACTGTATACAAAGGAGCAGCCCCATATAAAGAAATAAGCCTTTAGATAGCTGACATGAGACAGTGTAAACTTGTCAGCATTAACTGATTAACCCTATTTAGCAGTACAGTGCAAGTGCTAGTGTGTCACATTTGGTAACTGCAGAAGTAAGAAGTTCCTGTTGTCATGCAGGAAACACCCATGGTATTCGTGCCTTCAAAGTTAAGTCACTGTTTCCTGCAGTAAAAAGAGCTTAATTCCTGTTAAACCAGCAGTGCTCACTACAGCAATACTGCACCAGAATATTACAACATCATACAGAGCTCTCTGCACAGCTGGTTTAATCATGAGAGCATTGTGTTATTGCCACTTCTAGTTTCACCATCAAATATCTCATTTGCAGAAACAGCCCACTGGCACAGAAGATGGAGTCCTGTACAGAGCTCTGGTTACTCCAAGTTCAAGCATGACTTTAGGCAGTATATGGCCAGCATAATAGGACAGAAAGTATATGTAGATGTAATTCATAATAAGGACAAACAAACTTTGTGGTTGCTAGGGTTCCCCCTAACAGCAGATTACTCTATGTATTTTGATTGTCATATATTCAACTATAAAATATAGGTGGTTACTTTTTACACTTTGTGACTAATGGTTAACAATGGTATGATTGCGTGAACACACCTAAGGGTTAACACTAGGGCAACTCGCTTAAAATTCAAATATCTTTCCAACTGCATAGAAAAACTAAATTCAATTTAGAACAGCCAGCAGCCCACTTAAACTGACAGCCAAACCGGAAGTATGTTTCCTCAAAATTGTTAACTATGCTGGGAGTGTCTTGATTTCACTAGTCTTGCTAGGGGCCTCTTTAGTTCAATCATCCTGTTGTGGATCCCTTGAATTCAGTAACTCTGATGAGAGCTTGATTTCAGTAATCCTTCTCCATGCTGCTTGATTTCTGTAACTTTGCTGTATGTTTCATGATTTCAGTAACTGTGCAGAGGTCTCTTGATTTCAGTAATCCCTCTCCATGCTGCTTGATTTCTGTAACTTTGCTGTATGTTTCATGATTTCAGTAACTGTGCAGAGGCCTCTTGATTTTAGTAATCCCTCTCAATGCTGCTTGATTTCTTTAACTTTGCTATATGCTTCATGATTTCATGAGCCACAGCCTCCTCTTTCAGGACCCACCACTGTCATAATCTGAAACAATTAGGCTGGCTAGAGCTACAAAATCTGCTCCATTATAACCAACACTCCACTGCCCACAAAATCATCTTCCAACCAACTAAAACTTCAATACTTTCAAGCCTTTTTACCCCATATAAAAACCTTAAGACATTACGCTCATCTAATAAATTACTAGTATCCACAAGTAAAGCCAACAATACTGCTGGTAGCTCTTTGTTCTCTAATGCTGCTGGAAAAATCTGGAACCAACTTTCAAATGAACCGACATCACTGCCCTCATTACCACTATTCAAACAAAAATTGAAACTTTACCTGAATATACAGTGGTTGTGCCCCTGAACAAACCCAGACTAATCCAAAATATCATTGTTATCATCCTCTGATGACCTACTACTTCTTATCTACTACTTGTACTATTAAGGACTTGTACATATCAGTTCCTATTCTATCCTAAATGAACATAAAAAAAATATATTTCCTTGGGAATAGAGTTTCTAACAAACTTATCTAATATTCTGTAATAATTTAGTGTATTCAACTGTTGAAATGTTATGCAATAATCTGTAAAACAACTTCTGTACATGTACTCTATATGGCATGTTAAACATTTAATATAGTAATCATTCTTAGTTGGAGCTTATCTCCCCGGGCCTCTACTGAAAATGGACATATATCCAGATAGACTAGCCCGGTCAACAAATGTAAAATAAAATAAAATAAAATAAATAAATAATAAATTTCAGTAACTGTGCAGAGGCCTCTTGATTTCAGTAATCCTGCAGTGTGTTCTTTGATGACAGCAATTCTTCTGAAGGCCCCTTAATTTAATGAATTAAGTTAGGGCCCCTTGACTTCAATAAGCCTGTTGGGGCCCTCATTACGTCTGTTATTCTTATTAAGTCCATTAATTTTGTTGGTAGTCTCAAAACTCAGAAGCTGGCCCTGGTTTTCAAGAAAAGCATCTTACTGCATGTTGAGGGGCAGGGAATGTTTATCTCACATCTTAAGAAAATGTTTAAGAGAGTAGCAGGGTTGTCTGAGAATAACTGGTGGTACAGTGTTAGTACCTGTGTTATAAATGCATACATTACTTTGTGAGCCATATTTAAATTACTATATTTAAGTCTTGAAAAAAAACATAGCAGTGTAATTTTTAGCATGTGAACCATCTAGATGACTGCTTTTTTCTAACAGAGTGGCATCAACTAGTCCACTGTGACACAATCCAGAGAGTGTCAGGAACCCCAGAATAGCCCTTCAATTTGTAGATATGGTTTCAGGGCTTGAGACTGAAGTGGCGATGTATTATTTCAGGCAAGCTAGGAGGAGCAATCCATAGTAAGAGAGAAAGGGTGGTATATTAAATGAATGAAATTAAGGTGACCTGCAGGGTCACAAGCAAAGAAAAAGCTAAGTGGCAGCAGAAAACATGAGATGAAAAACAAAAATTGAAAAGCAATATATGTCAGCCTGCAATACTTTCTTGCAGTTAGATAACAGCTGAACCATGCAATAGTACAGCTAAAATACAATTAACATAAAATTAAGTAATTTATGTATGGATCTATGGTCTGCACAAAAAGAATATCTGAGTGTCAGGGATGGAGGCACAGAGAGAAAAAAAAGAGAGAAAGAGAATGTATGTGTGACGGGGTGCATGCATCTAAACTGATAAACATTTCTGAAGGAAGGCAGTAGAAATGAATCTTAATGCTATTGTTCTGAGGTTGATAAGGCATATGGTTCTAGGACCGTTGATGGCAGTTGGTAAATAACAGATTTCTTGGCCATCTCACCACAGGAGAGCAATAACTAGTAATCTATAGTACTAAAGGCACATGCTCAAGAAAGAAATGCATGTTTTAGAGTCAGGAGAAACAGAAACAAAAAATATTCTGGTTATTACTGTCTTGTTTTTACATGGTATGACAGCAGTATTTTGCTGTAAAGGAATACAATGAAAGGCAAATAGAAAATGATATAAATCGAAAGTTTTAATACTTTATCTATTGTTCTTCATTTTGGACTGGGTCTATATTATGTGATTGAATGCTTAGGTGAGCGAACACCTAACCATCAACCACATAATATTGAACCCCACAACAGCGAACGCCGCTGGGAAAAGGAACTGTCGGCCACCAAAAAAAAAAAAAAAAAAGTTTACAGCCAAACTAAGTGTGAGGTTTTGCCTCCCCACACCCCCCGACATGGGGGGGCTGTGCCCACCACAGCCCCCTAACTAAATATACCAACTTTGAGGTCGCTCTCCAGTGGAAAAACGGCAAAATACAGTGAAAGGCCAAGGGAAATCTTTCCCTGCATTAAGCTGACCGTTCGCTGTTTTTTGCCTTCGATATTATGTGGTCGATGTTTAGCTGTTCACTCAACTAAGCATTCGACCATGTAATATAGACCCTTCCGGACTACCCTTCTTTTTGTATTTGATATATGTTCTTTTGGTAATACCAGATTCATTATGTTTGTCCTCCCTTTTTCAGTATAAATCTGGAAGTGCTGGTATTATAGTAAATAACTGTAGAATAAAATACAAAACTAACAGGTTATGGGAGAGGAGGAAGACAGAAAGCATAAAGAAACAATCCACTTATCTGAATATTCCTTTTGAGTTTCTGAATTTTCTTAGTTCCTGAGTCTTCTCTTGGTTAATAAAAAGCATTCCTTTATTTTTTTCTTTCTTACCCAAAGAATGTGATGAAACACAGATTCAGAGAACATGTCGCTGTACCTTTCCTCAGTTCAGCAACCATTCTTACATAGTGGTGCACAGCCCACTAACACATAGATGTGCAGTACCACAAAGGTCTGTCACCATGCACATGCTGAATGCAAATTGGGCATTCTCGGGGAAGAAGAATATAGTAATTATCCATGTGCTCTCTCTACATTTACATGGCTAAGCAATTCAAGAAATATCTTGGCCATGTAGAACAGCATGGCCATCCCATCATATCCCTGTACTGAACACAGCGAAAAGACCATTGTTCAACTACCCAAAACAAGAAAGGTGTGGGGCATCACTAGACACCAGGGATTTCTCTTAAAATGACATAATAGCACCAATGGTAGCATGGAGATTGGGGTGTTTAAGGATCCACCTGGGATCAGGGAATAACTTAAAATGTTGCAGTGACATCAACAGTAGTCTGTGACTTGGGGATCGGGGGAACTACTGGACACCAGGAAATGCATTTTATAGTGTTGTAATGGCACCAATGGCAGTATAGGAATGGAGAAAATCCACTGGACATTAGGACACACTTCTTAAAGAGCTGAAATGGCAACAAAATCATAATGAGGATCATGGGTGGGAGATTCACTAGACAGACCACCAGGGCCTAACAGATAGGTGCTGTAATGCTATTAAAGCAGTAAAAGGATGGAAGAACCACTGGAGGGCAGATAGGGTTGGGAGAGGTTCAGTGACTGTGTTGTGTGTCTGTGTGTGTGTTTGGTATGTGTTCATGTTTGTGTACTTGTGTGTGTGAGAGAGAGTGGTTGGGGAGAATGCCACTGCATAAGCAAGCAATGGGTTACTACTGAGATCTGCAGATCAGCAGTGATCTGTATTTCATGGTAGTAATTGGGATTCAAGAAACATGCAAATGAGCCAGTAATGAGACATTACCTTATCCTGGCTAATATATGTCTGAATAGCAAATGGGCATGTCATGGTACAAGGGCATTTCACTATTACGAATTCTCATGAGAGTGTTATTTTCTTAGACAATGTTATTGTTAGTTTCTCTGTAAGTGAACACATTGGTGTGCTCATCCTGAATACTTTTTTATATTTATTTTACCTTATTTTAATGTGTTCTCACAAAGCACATGCAATTAGCACCATCATGGTGATGGACTGGGACACTGGTCTCCAGACACTATCATACTGCATACATAAACATTCCTTCATACATTTTGTTCTGAAGGGAATTTTGTCAGGTACTCAGGATATCATCCCTAGGGTGCCAGTGGACTTCAACAAGTGAACTGTGCAGGTCCCTCAGAAGTGTCTTCTTTTATGGATGTTGCATCGACAGGTTTGTCACTCAATAGTATGGAATGAACTTCCTTGTCATCCATTAATGGTCAAAAGTCTGGTCTTGTCAGTCATCCTTTGGGATGTAAATCTGGTTCATCATAGGCTCATGGTCATTTATCTATCATCAATTAAAGATCTGTACAGATATCAGCTCCATGGTTCTGATAATTCCATAGATTATTTGCACTCATTTTGCATAGTTGGTTTTGTAAATGTTTTATAACTCCATGGGTATTCTGTACTCATCTGACCCACATGATTTTGATAGCTTCATGTCTAATCCTTACTCATCCTCCACACCTGGTTTTGGGAACTCAATGCCTACTCCTTACTCATTCCCCACACCTGGTTTTGGTACCTCCAAGTTGACCGCTTTCTCATTCCCCACACCTGATTTTGCTAACTCCATACCTACTCTATAATCATTCCCCACACCTGATTTTGGCAACTCCTTGTCTGCTCCTTACTCATTCCTCACACCTGGTTTTGGTAACTCTATGTCTGCTCCTTACTCATACCACACACCTGGTTTTGGTAACTCCATGTCTACTCCTTACTCATCCCTCACACCTGGTTTTGGTATCTCCATGTCTACTTCTTACTCATCCCCCACACTTGGTTTTGGTACCTCCATGTTGACTCCTTTCTCATTCCTCACGCCTGGTTTTGGTAATTCTATGTATACTCCTTACTCATTCCCCACACCTGGTTTTGGTAATACCATGACTACTCCTTACTCATCCCCCACACCTGGTTTTGTTAATTCTATGTCTGCTCCTTATTCATTCCCCACACCTGTTTTTTGGTAACTCCATGTCATCTCCTTACTCATCCTCCACACCTTGGTTTGGTAACTCCATGTCTACTCTTTACTCATCCCCCACACCTTGTTTTGGTAACTCTATGTCTACTCCTTACTCATCCCCCACACCTGGTTTTAGTACCTCCATGTTGACTCCTTTCTCATTCCCCACACCTGGTGTTGGTAACTCTATGTCTGCTCCTTACTCATTTCCCACACCTGGTTTTGGTAAAACTATGTCTACTCCTTACTCATTCCCCACACCTAGTTTTGGTAACTCCATGTCTACTCCGTACTCATCCCCCACACCTGGTTTTGGTAACTCTATGTCTACTCCTTACTCATCCCCCACACTTGGTTTTGGTACCTCCATGTTGACTCCTTTCTCATTCCTCACACCTGGTTTTGGTAATTCTATGTCTACTCCTTACTCATTCCCCACACCTGGTTTTGGTAACTCTATGCCTGCTCCTTAATCACCATCCACACCTAGTCTTGGTGACTCAATGTCTACTCCTTACTCATCCCCCACACCTGGTTTTGGTACCTCCATGTTGTCTTCTTTCTTATTTCCTACATCTGGTTTTGTTAACGCTATGTCTGCTCCTTACTCATCCACACACCTGGTTTTGGTCATCATCATCATTCTCTTTTGGCTTTTCCCATTAGGGGTCGCCACAGCGGATCATCTCTTTCCATTTCTTCCTATCCTTTGCATCTTGCTCTGTCACACCAACCGCCTGCATGTCCTCTCTCATCACGTCCATAAACCTTATCTTAGGCCTTCCTCTATTCCTCTTACCTGGCAGCTCCATCCTTAGCATCTTTTTCCCAATATACCCATCATCCCTCCTCAGCACATGTCCAAACCAACGCAATCTCGTCTCTCTTGCTTTGTCTCCAAACTGTCCAACATGAGCTGACCCTCTAATATACCGATTCCTAATCCTATCCATCCTAGTCACACCGATTGCAAATCTTAACATCTTTAACTTTTGGTAACTGTAGATATTCTGCACTTATTTATACATCTGGTTTTGGTAAGTCCATAAATACTCCGCATCCGTATCACACAGATTTTTTTGTAACTCCATGGATACTCTGTACTAGTGGCTTGCTTTTGTAAGTCTACTTTGGAGTACAAATTCCTGCACAAGAATCATATTGTGGGCATAGTGTTGGTGGCTGTATGATAACTGAAAATAACATTCTCTTTCTAGTGTTGCATGGCTTTACCACTAGGAATATAGCTTTCAAAGCTTTCTTCATCATCTGTATACATATATCTTCATTTAGCCCATTTGCAGATGGAAACTGACAGGCAGCTGGAGAAAGTTTAATGGTATTTTCCTATTTTCCTTCATAAAATGGTATGATTTTTTTCTAATGTGAACTGTGGGTAATTATAACTAATGTTTTACTTAGAAAAACAATTCTCATAAACACTGTCATTAAGACCAGTCTTGTCTTGTCAGATGTCATTAACTCCATACAGATTTTAGTTAGTTAGTTAGTTAGTTAGTTAGTTAGTTAGTTAGTTAGTTAGTTAGTTAGTTAGTTAGTTAGTTAGTTAGTTAGTTATCTTGTGTTGTTTTCTGGCAATGTCCATCTGGACAAAATTCCTCTTTTCAATGGAGGAATGGAGAGAAAAGCTTCCTACATATGAAGTTAAATAAAAATACAATCTATTTTCACATGCTCACAGTCTATGCAAATACTAAGAGATCATATGTACATAATAGTAATACATAAGGAATTGTACATTTGTGTATAACAGTAAGTCATAGTAATACAAATAAATACTTGGATGCACTTAAGACATTTTAAAAATAGTACATTGTAAGAGTTTAAACAGTTCTGCAGTTTCAGCACTGAGGTGGTTCACAGAATTTAAATTACAGCACTTGCTATGGCGGTAGTGTTGGTTGGTAGATTAAAAGAGTGTGTAGAACAGAGGGACGACATGGAAATGGAAGTCTAGGGCTAGTAGTAGTTTAATTTTGTATAGCAAGGAGTAAGATCATTTTAAAGAAGCTATAGCGTATAGCAGAACATCATATGGCTCTAGTTAGGGGAAATGGCAACTAGATTTTTTTAACTTATCCATGAGTTTAACAGCACCATAGCCAATTGTTAAGGACATTTTTGTAGTTTAATTTTGAAGATGTGTGGGTTTTCAGTGAGTCTAATAAGGAGGAATTGGGGTCAGTTTTGCTCTTGACTTTATTTCTTCTAATTGGAGCCTGATTATTTACTACATTAATGGAAGTTGTATTAAAAAGAAGAACAGCATAATCTAGAGAAATTGTTCCAAGTGGATTCCAATTGAGTGATTGAGTTTAGGATAGATATGAATGTGCTGGGATTAAAGTTGGTTAGATTACTTGCTAAAGCAAAGTTTTCTGGATACATGGGTAGTACTTTGAATTGCAAAGGAGAACGATGATCACAAAGTGTGTCTGGTAAGATTCCTAAGGATGATATTTTGCTTAGATCAGAAGTCAGTATCCAGTCCAGAAGGGATTGTTTATTATTGGGCTTGTTGAACCTTGTTGGAGTTTGGATAACTTGTGTGCAGCCAAACAGATTTTGTGATATGGTTAGGGAGTCAGTAGTGAGGGTGAGCCAGTCTGCATATGGATCCCCAGATACAAGGTGCAGGGTTTGATTCTGACCTCTGGTTATTGGTTAGGTTTGTAATAGTCTACAAACTGATAGCATAGCATTCACCTATGAACAGCTACTTATAGGATCATAGGAAGTTACTAGGCTAATAGTCCTAGGGTCCTTACAAGCCTAGACAAGTTCTTACCCTTATTTCCACAATCAGCACCTATTGCCCATGTCCAAAAGGGACAAAGGTGGAAGCCCTGGGATGAATTTACCATCACCCATCCAATCATCCAGATTCAGTTTAAAGAGGACCAAAGAGGTGCTCTGTTTGACATATAGTGGGAGTCTGTTCCCAAGTTGTGGTAACATCTGGGAGATGAATCTGTCCTATGCTACAGTCTTCATTATCTCTATTTTTTTTCTTGCATACTTCACCATAAAATATTTTTTTATTTCTTTTTCAGTTAAGTGCTGCTACCTTCTACAAATACAGATAGCACTTGCACACATTTGCCAGTCTTTCGGCACTCTGTTGTCTATCAGTACAACATGACCACACAGTGGTAACAAAATGTGTACTGTCAGAAATGGTGTACATGTAGCCTTTACTTACTGCTTCATGAGTTAAAATAGCTCACCCAGCTGGAACATAGGTAAACATTTTCAGATACAGTTTTGACCACATGCAGTATAACTACTTATGTTTTACAAGGAACTTTCTGCACCCTGGGATAATATGGAAATGCCTTGTTATTAATTAAGGGCTCTCTAAAGGCCAGACCGGCTAATATCCATGTCAGTAGTGCTCTTCTTTGTCCGAATTAGCTGATGTATGAACAGTTTATAAAAAACTATATCAAACATGTTCATAAATGTTCTGGTAAAAGCAGCAATTTGCAATTTACATATCTTACCACCTCTCTGTTGAAAACACTAATCGACGTTGCTGTAACTAACAAAAGTAATGAATTTGCCATCTCAAGTTCTCCATAACAGTTTCATTGACTAGTTTCCCAACTTTGCAAACTGGCCAGGTAAACCACGAAAGCCTCCATCTCTACAAATCACTGCTACTTACATATTTTCTGTCTCATGCAAAGTACAGACTACTACTTCAACCTGACCAGAGTGACTGGAGCCACATTCTTAATCCTGGAGAGGCTTGGATTTCCACCCAACCACCACAGTTGTGGGAGAAACAGTCCCCAGTTATCTGCAAAAGAATCACAGAAAAGGGTGTCTGAAGAGTTGACAGGGAACTTGTATGAAAAAGGAGATACTGTGATAAAATATGGAAATGCTGCAATGATGCATACCTTATTCCTTTATGGAATGATTTTTGCCGATACCGCAAAAAGGAGTTGCGAAGAGAAATGTCAAGATTATCAAATTCAGATTATGTCACAACTTTCTTTTTTTAAAAAAACATAGATTTCTGGAATGACAATAATATATTAGGGAAAGACAAGAAAACCCTCAGATATTTGAAAAAGAGCTGATTCATACCTTTTAAAGTCCAATAAGAGCCAAGCCAGAGCAGACAATCATAGCAGTAGCTCTGTTAAAAATAACTACATATGGAAGTCCAGAGACGATGATTTAAGTAACAAAAAAAAACAAAATATTACAGTTACAGCCAATAGACATTGACATTGCCAGCATTCACTGAAATGAATGAATGCTGATGGTACACTGATCACAGTTCCTAACAGCTTGTACCCAGCCACATCTTTCATTTTGCCCAAGCTACAAGTCTGCTGACAATGAAAAATGATAAAATTATAATACGCAACAGCATACAAATACACCACTCTCTTTGCCGGAACAAGAAAGTTGCCCTGGCTTGTGAAAAAAAAAATGTTCCCCTTCTGGTCTAATGATAATTTAGAGCACACTTTGCAAGAAATGGTAAAATAATACCCAAGGTAAACTAGATACACTGCCTGAATTGAACAACAAAAGCTTTGTGAAACACTGGATTGTCTTAGCTTTATCTAAGGAACCATATTTTAGTTCCCTTAAGACAACCCACAGAAATAAAAAAAATCAGTATCATTAATACTGCTCCAGTAGGCTGGGCCATTCTGAGGAGGTACACCATGTATGACTGTCAATTTGCTACAAAATATAAAAATAATTGTAATATAATGTAATATAACGTAATAATAATGGCAAACGTTGCTCTCTGATGGATATTGCCCTTCAATAACCATATCAACCATAACTGACATTTTCTGTCATGTATTATATACACCTCCTTGTACACTAATTTCTCACTTAGAAAGAAAGAAAACTGTACAAATTATAGTAACTTTTTGCTAATTCAGCTTGTGATTGGTAAACAAATACACTGCCCCTAACAAGTCATAGCACTTTTATTTGCCAGCAGTAGTTATATGATGGCCTTGCACTTTCATGTACAAGATGGCTCCACACCCTTTTCCCAAAAAGGCAGCCCATTTCTCTACAAATGTCTACAGCTTGATGGCGAAGGGAGTAAAAGAAAAAATAAACAACCACTACAATAATATACAAATTTCAGCATGTTGCTCTTGAACACATATACTCCATTTAACCTCAGTGCTTAGAGATGCAGATCTGAACTAACAGAAAGCACTCACAGCCTGCAGATCTGGTCTGAATCGACAGTCAGTAGTTACTCCAAAAAAATAAATAAATAAATAAATAAACTTGTGATTGTGGTTTAGCTCTTCCTTGGCTCTTTAACCTGCTGGATCACAAGCCAGAGCCAAGCTTTTACTCCGCTCGAGCCAAGCATGCTCTGTTCTATACTGGTATCCCCTTCTACTCTGGTTCTTTTAAGTTTGTTTTCTCAGCTGACTTGTGTCAGACTTTTTTATTGCTTAGATGCAGTGTCTAGACAGATATCCCATATATATCTATCTGCCTACATCACTGTCTGCAGATTCATCACCTTTCCACTTCAGCAGGAATTCTTTGGGCAGCTTAGTGAGTTGTTGGAGAAGTTACCAAACAGAATTAATACTTTCAAAGCTTTTTTACTGACCTCACTCTTTAAAGAGGTTCCAGTCAAGAATTCCAACCCTGAGTTTGACTGAACATCAAAATAAAAAAATTTTATTTATTTATTTATTTAAATTTGTTGACCGGGAGTGCCTGACTGGACGTAGGTCCATTTTCAGCGGAGGCCCGAGGAGAAAAGCTCCACAGTTAAAATAAACAGACAGTATATACATTGGATTACATAGTGAATAACAATTTACATAGCAATTACTTACAACATATTTACAGATGAAGAACATAGTATATCAGTAGACAACTAGAATCGTTATCTGTGAAGTGCATACCAGACATTAACAAATGTTACAAGAAGAAGTTCGTGCTGTATAATAAGTACTGGCTTATGAGCATCTGAGCTTGCTAAAATTTAGGTAGTTAGTGGAGTGGAAAGAAAGGTAGTGGTTGGATGGGGTGGATGATATTAGAGTGGGAGTTAGCCAGCATGTTTTTAGTTCGCTTTTTAGTAAAGTTTTGAAGTGGGTGCATGATGGTATGGAGGTAATTGTGGGTGGGAGTGAGTTCCATAATTTGGCTATGGCGCAAGCAGAGTTATTGGCTTTAGTGATCTGCAAGTGATTTTTGCTGCTGGATCTTAGTGGTCTGGTGGTGCGATAGGGTTGGAGTAGATTCTGGAGGGATGGGACATTTAGTGGATGGTTTACTAGTTTGTGGGTGAGTGAGAGTTGATACCACTGAAGGAGGTGAGGGA
>NC_056746.1:1014106673-1014131673 GCF_019279795.1 Protopterus annectens | reverse complement strand
ATTATTTGGATTTTATTGTAACACTTTACAGCAAAATGCACAAACACTAATAGACATCTATTAAACAAAACAATACTGTCTCACAATGTAAATAGACTTGGCATTAAAACTTCTGCCCTTGAAACTCACATTCGTTAAAATAGCATTGAAACCTACACCACATCCAAAGAAAATGCATCTGGCCAATGGTGCATAAAGATTATCTTTGGGCTGTTTTCAAATCATTGGCCCCTTGCACACAAAACAAGAAACATACATGTGTTCTTTGATACACCTTCCTGACTTTAGTAAATTATATTCCTTGTATAATACAGCACACTTCTTAGACACAGCACATTTTAAATGTATTGTTTGAACATTTTTTCAGTAGGCAATGAAACAAAATGCATGAACCAGTAATGACAAAACTGCCCAATTCAGAATATTTCCATCATAAAAGTCTACTTACACACACACACACACACACACACACACACACACACACACACACACACACACACACACACACACACACACACACAGAATATACATATAAAAATAGAATGACAGTAGTGTAAGGCATAGGCATCTTGCACAGCTTCTTACATTTATTTTCAATTTAAGTTTTTTTTGGGAGGAGGGGGAGAAAAGGACAAAAACCAGGGACACATTTTAAACATTGTTTGTATAATTTTGGAAAGTTGCTAGAATAAAATGTTGTGCTACCACCATGCATTTCACTGGCAAGTCTTGAACAAAGGACCCTATGCACTGCAGTCATGGCAACATACCACTATGCCAAATCAACTTGTTTCCAAAAAGATAGGAAGACAAACTTAAATGATTATCATTTAGTGAATTCAGTTCTCACTTCTCACCATAGTTCTCAACCTCTTAGCACAAAAAAACTGGACAAAGCCAATAATCAGGGAATACAGAATTCAGTTCTCACTTCTCACCATACCTATCAACTCTTAGCACAAAAAAACCTGGACAAAGCCAACAATGGGGAATACAGCCCCAAAATAGGTACAAATTTCAAATAGTGATCTTTCACACTTAGAAAATTGCTAGAATAAAAGGTTTTGTTACCATTTATTTTCTGAAGAATATGAAGTCTGAAATTCAAATGCCTGCCATTATTTAATAAATTCAACCTTCACCTTCAGGGATTTGTCACAAACATCCTGAAACCATATGAGGAACAGATAAAAAAAATCACAAGTGGTGGTGACTAGGGACATTAGGCTCTTTTTACCCTATACCCAGGGTACAGGGTTTGAGCCTGAATACTCTAGCCACCACTACATCCCCTCCCTAACCTCATTTACATGTGACACCAGACCTTACTCTACTCAGTAGACTGTGACTATGTTACAGATCAGAGGGGTCTGTGGGTATTTTATGAATAGGGACAGCACTGCCCATTACACATGGCACCTTGTGTAGCTTTAAGTACTAGTAAAGGTGATTGTAAATCCCAACCTTGAGTTTTACAGTAAGCTAGCCACTTTTTTGTCCTTAATCAACCTGTGCAATCTCCTTCTCACTTTTATGCCTTCATTGTCCATCACATTCTTCAAGAATGTTGCCAGTATTTTTAAGTCAGTTTTTTCTTCTGCAATTGCTATATATTTGCTTTCCCTTTGGATAATACCTCTCCATACCTTACCACCTCCCATCCACATACACTTTCGATTCTCTCTCACCCTTTGAAGATTATAACCCTAAATATCTGTCTTCTAGTTACATTATTTGGTGCATCATTTCATCAGAATTATGACAGTATACAGAGGACTACCACTAGGGGTTAATTTATCAAGTGATGGATATATTACTTTCGTCAAATTAAATAGTTTGCTTATTACAGTTTTCCTTTCATAATAAACATCCTTCTTATCTGTGTTATTTCTGGCATGTCCTTGTAAGTATCTTTGTATCCAATATCCTCTTTTCTCCTTAAGTCATTCGCAAGTCAGTAGTCAGTGATATTACTTTATGATATTGCATAAAAGGTAAGAAAGTATATTGGAACCCATGCACAACCAAGGCTCCTGCCTGTTGCTGTGTGGTTTCCATAACAACAAGAAACTCTGAGGAAAAGCATGAGAGGCTTTTACTGTTATGAAAAGAGCAACGTAGAAGAATACATTCAGATACAGAGCTCCAGTGAATTGTATTGTTCTTTGTTTTACATGCGAGCGTGTGTGCGCACACATACACACACACACACACACACACACACACACACACACACACACACACACACACACACACACACACACACACACACACCCTCCCTACCTTACCTTACAATTCAACAGCCATAAGGTATCCATCCACATAACGAACGAAAACAGCTTGCTTGCAGCTACGATGGTTTCTGATGAACGAAAACAACTAACTACTTCCAGGCCAGCATCTAAACAGAAGACTTGCTTTCTAATGAATAAAGTTGCAACAGAACTGCTTCCAAAATGAAGTTTTCTGATGATAACTCTTCCCGCTGCTTGCAGCATTTGAACAGGCCAGCCGGAAATGTGTGCAGAGCTATTCTGATAGGCTGGTAGCACTGACGGCACTGACATCATCGCGCACATGATGACATCAGCCAAAACCCAGTGAAAATGTAAAAATAAGTGGAAAAAATCAGAAATGATGGGGTGCCATTCGGGAATCGTGGCACCTCCATCATTTGGACTCCAAAACTTGGTAAAAACAAGGAATTTGGGACAGTTGGGAGGTATGAATGCCAGTGTATTAACTAGAGTTTTGTTAGTATTAATAATTGATCTGTTTGTACATACCTAGTTACAAATAGCAGACTGTGGAAACTGATGCAGCCAATAATGTAGGGTGATAGGCTGGTGAGTTCCCATATGAAAGAGCAATGGATAACACCAAGATTAAACTGAAGAGAATGTGATACAGGAATATGTTGTGGAACTATCTATAGAATGCTCATAGGAAATGAGGAACAAAGAGTATGCCCTCAATGTGGAAGAAAATGATCTAAGAGAAGAGTTGCTTGATTTAATAGAGATGAACAGACATATTAAGATCAATGAAAGAAATAGAATACAGAAAGTCTATAAAACCCAAAAAGAAGTTTGATAAAACAAATGAACACAGTAATTAAGACTGTCCATAGAGACCCATGTGATATAACGGAAGTAAATAGGACATATTACTGAGCTGATAAATTAATAATTGATAAAGTTTTACCACAAAAACACATGGTAGTAAAGGAAAGGAAGGTGGGAAATCGAATGCCATCATGGTGCCATCATGGAAGTATCTAACACAGAAAATTATAAAGCAGTTAAAACAAGAAGTGTTACTGTTTGAAGAGTACAGAAGAAGGAGCAGATCAAGAAAAATACTCAGAAAGATAGACGTGATAAAACCAATGCACAGTATCGGAACAGATCAGGAGTTATCATGCCCTAACACAAATATTAAACTAAAAATATCAGCACAGGCAGAAAAACGTAGATGATACACAGATAAATATAAAGGAAAAGTACAAAAAAGCAATTTATTGAAGACCCAAAAAGTTTTGTAGAGAACTGGGAAACAAGGCAAAAGGAATTGAAACACCACCAAAAAAGAAGAAATAGATACATTCTGGAGAAATATCTATGAAGACGCTGTGGAATATAACAAAGATGCTAAATGGATAGAAGAAGTAAAAGAAAGAATAAGAAGTTTAAATGTGCAGGATATGCAGTGGGATGAAGTAACAGTCATAGAGATGGAAACAAAATTAAGAAAAGTTCCTAATCGTAAAACCCCAGCCCAGATGCAGCACCTAACTTCTGGTTAAAAGTATTAACATCTTTACATGAAGATTTAGCCGTGAGTAAGAACTATTTATATGCGCACCCTGAACAGACACCAGTCTGACTAACAACAGGAAAAATAATGCTCCTACTTAAGAGCAAACCGCAAGCATCCTAAAAACTATAGACCAATAACTTACCTTCCAATGACATATACACTATACACTGGAATTGATGCCGAAAGAGTCTATAGTCATTTAGAAGAAAACTCAATCATGGCAATAGAACAAAAAAGTAATAAAAGAAAGTCAGATGGAACAAAGGATCATTTGATGTTAAATAAAGTCATAATGAGAACTGCAAAACAGGGAAAGTATTTAAGTATGGCATGCTTAGACTACATAAAGTATTTGATAGTATCCCACATTCATGGATAAAAGAGTACTTAAAAATGTATAAGATACTCTCTACGCTGATTAATTACATTACAGCAATCATGAAACAGTGGCAAACTACTTTACAATTAAGCCATAATAAAGGACAAATTATTATTCCAGAGATAAAAATTCAAATGGGGGGTATTCCAGGATGACTCTCTGCCACTGCTGCTCTTTTGTCTTGCCCTTAACACATTAAACTGTCTACTTACCAGTTTAGGTCATGGCTATAATTTGACTCCCAGAAAACAACAAAGTGAAAAGACTTCTCATCTTCTTTTGTAGATGATTTAAAACTGTATAGTTCATCAGATGAGGAACTGAAAGCGCAACTGCAAGTGGTCAAAACTTTTTCAGATGACATAAGAATGTCATTTATTCTTGAAAATGTGCAAAAGCAACCATTAAAACAGGAAAGCTGCAGCACCAAGAAAACATCAGTTTGGAACATGAATGTGATATAAAAGAACTTGAGCAAGATGGAGTGTATAAATATTTGGGAATTGATGAAGGATCAACAATAAAACATGAACAAATGAAAGCAAAATACAGTAAAGAATATTTCAGAAGGTTTAAATTAATACTAAAAACAGCACTGACATCTAGGAAGAAAGTCCAAGCTATAAACCAATTTGCTCTTCCTGTCCTAACATACAGTATAGAGTGACTGACTGGCCCCAAAAGGTGTTGGATAGTTTGCACAGGAAAACAAGAAGGATGCTTCATGCTCATTAAATGATTTATAAAAATCAGGGCATACCAAGGCTATATATTCCCCATTCTGATAGAAGTATGAGCCCCCTCAAAAATGATTACATGTATAGATCTGTGATGGTGGGACTAACATACATATCTGCTGACCTCACAAGACCCAAATGTAGTGAAAGTTTTGAAACATGAGGAGAATAAGTCTAAGATGACTTCCCTGCTTAGTTTAATAGAAGCATATCAGCGTCAAGCAGGAATGAAATCAAAGAAGAAGTAGGTAAAAATCAGGTAGCAACTGAATGTGACAAAAAACAAAATAAAGAATATAAGGGTGATGGATCAGATGAGAAGGCAAGAAATGTAGAAAATGCATAAATATAGTTACAAGTAAAGGAAACTCTTGGAGCAACCTCATGCTGATCAGGATCGGATGCAGGAATGGTTAAGGAGAGGTGAATTTAAACCAAAAGACGAAAGGTTAAGATAATGGACTATGTACACGTTGGTTTACAAAGTCCATTGAACATGCCGGAGAAGCAGACAAATGTAGGTGTTGAAAAACAGAACTGGAAACAGTTGCACATCTTGCTGCTGGATGTGATATAGTAATGGCAGAAGGACTGTTTACTGAAAGGCATATTAATGTGGCAAGACTGTTGCAATGGGGATTGCGCAATCATTATAATATTGAAGTAGCTGAAAAGCACTGTAAACATGAGCCACAAAGCATCATAGAAAATTATGTTTATATTACATGGGATCATCCACTACCAACAGTTCAAAAAATAGATGCAAGAAAACCAGATATAGTAGTCCATGAAAAGAAGACAAAAGTAGCATTGATCATTGAAATTACTACACCCAGTGACTACAGTTTCTTACACACAGAGAGACACAAAGTCAAAAAGTACCAGGACTTGCAGGCAGAAATATGGGCAATGTGGAAAGATAATTGCAGTAGGAGCAACAGGTCTTATAAAAAAGAATTTAAAATCATACATAGATATGTTACCAATACATGTAACTTCATACAAGTTGCAGAAGGAGCCATTACTGGGTATGTTGCGGGTGCTGCGAAGAGCACTTCTGGCTGACATCAAAGACTAAAACAATACTAATTTCATGAACTTTAATCATACTTTGACTTAGAAATGGGGTCCATTCCTGTCATGGTATTAAAAACTCAAAAGATTTAGAAAAATTAAAAACAGATTATGTTGTAGATCTGGGTTAACCTAAATAGATTATTTGTGAGCTTTCAGTAGGACTGAGTCATCAGTGTGCAATATATAATTTATGTTGGGTATGCACAACCAAAAGTTATCAGTAAAATGTGAGAACAACAGTTATCCATGTACATATCCATCTGGCATATCTTGAGATAGTGTCAAGGCCTGAGCTGTTATTATTTGTGTGAACTGTAAACGTTCTGCAGGACAGGTAGCTATCAAACCATACCATTACTTCAGAAACAAGACCAAAGCATTTTAGCTTCTTCATAAGTCAACTGTAATCAGTATCAGTATGTTGAAAGACACATTTATGTTCTAAAAATATTGTTCTTGTTAGTTTACTTTTCTCATATTATGATAGATTCGGTCAGTTAGTTTGTACAAGGCAATGACAGTACTCTATTTGGTCTGAAGCTACACTGTCCATTAGTAAGTTTATCCCATTTTGTAATGCATTCCAAGATTTGATCATATGCCAGTTTCTCAAAGACGTTAGCCTGTTGACAAATATTTGCTATGGGGCTATAAACATTAACCAATGTAGGGTGACCGACTTTAGGGAGGGATATTATAATAGAATGCATAAAGCTTGATGGGACAAGTTTACTTGTTAGGGTGAGGTTAAAAATATGAGTGAGTGGTCATACTAGAATAAATTGTATGACTTCCAGCAGCTTAGGATGAAGGCAGTGAAAGTATGAATTGCAGCTGTAATACAAGCAGCCTAGCAAGTTTTCAACTTATTTTCTGGTGATGGGTTTAAATGGAAAGGATGGGCGATTGATGGTGTGGGGGATCTATATTTGGCAGTGCAGGTGGGGAAGATATATGATTTTCTAAGATCATTTCAGTTAATAAATATGTATGACTTTTTGCTATACACTTTGGGGAATAATTAGTCACTGCTGATTTGTTTAGTAGTTTGCTAGAATAGTCCATGATTAATGAGCTGCTGTTTCACATTGCATCTAAGGAAAGCTGCTTTTGCACTGTTTGTAGCAATTCTTATAACTTTAATTTAAGAAATGTCATTTACTTATTTGATCAGAGGGAGTTTTCCATACATTCTCTGAAATTCTGCAGATTGATAAGCAATCCTTAGAGAACATAACTCCACTACCACACTAAATAAGGACTTACAAAAAAATGCCTCGATTTGCAACTGACTTAACAGCAGCAAACTAAAAACTGACCATCAAAAATTCACTGTCATGCTATTTGCCACAATTAAGAATAGCAAAAAAAAAAAAAAAGAAACAGCTACCACTTCTTCTTTGACAGTTATAGATCCTATAGATACACCTCTATCATATGTTTCTCAACAAAAACATTAAGAAGTACTACTCAGTCTAAATCTTTCATTCCATCTTCACACTGAGATTCAGTCAGCTGAAGTTTTAAACCCAGTTAGGGTTTCTTAACAAAAGCAGCATACATTCTTACACTTGAAGTTGAGAAAGACCATTGCAATTAATGCTGACTTCCTAGAATTAAGAGTGTTAACTATCATTGCCCTGTTCTAATCTCACAATATTCCTATCCTTCAAAAAGCAGAGAATAAACTCCTCACATTTATTCATTTATCTGACTCCAGGGAGCATCATTGCTTAATTATACAGATGCAAAATGAGTACTGATAATAGTTAAACCCACTGTTCCTCTAAATGCACTAACCTACAAATTACTGAATGAAAACTATTATCACCTTGGACGTCCCCACTCTGGGACAGTAATTAAGGAGCATCAATCCTTACCACTGACACTGGAGAGGGACATTCATTTGGAACAAAAATGGATACACCCAGTATTTCCAGATACAGTTCTCAGTATCAAGCACGGTTTCCCTTAAGATCACACAGGGAACATAAGTCAGTCCACAGGCTGGGTCCTCTCTCTCTCTCTCCACATCCCAAATAAGACTATCCACTGGCACAGGTGTAGGGTTGCGGTCCGGGTGCCCAAGCCAGGTCCTCTAACACCCTCTCAGTGGAATTAGTGCTTAGTGTCCCTGCTCCAAGCAGCTGACACACTCACTCTTTGAGATTTTATTTTCAAACACACACACACACACACACACACACACACACACACACACACACACACACACACACATGCACACACACACACACACACACACACACACACACACACACACACACACACACACACACACACACACACACACACATACACATACACACACACACACATGCACACAAACACCTGGGAAAGGCTGGCACAGATTTACTAGCAATACCCCCTTTTGCCCAGACGATAAGATAGTTACACTACATCAGACATTCCAAAGCCACTTACTCTAAGAGTCTTGCAAGGGTGCCCAATTATACTGAGTGAAATTAATATTAATACAAATGGTAATGTTGATGAAACAGCAAGGCTTTCAGGAGTGGCTGCAGTGTCACCGAATAAATATAAGTACTCTCAAAGGTTAAAATTTTCTCTAAAGGACCAGCCACAATGAAAAGTTTAAACATATTTAATGATAAATAATAAAAGAAGATGAAAAGACTAAATATCTATTTACAATAAAGAGCAGAGTTTCAATCACAGAAAATATTAAAAATAACACAGGTGGACAGGTTCACACAGTTACAGAAAAAACAATACTTAACTAATCTCACTATATTTTCCTGACTGATCTAAAGAATTATTATTCCCTGGGTACTTATTAGAGCAAGGCAAGATGAGGTAGGTGAGATATCCTTCTTTGTCAGGTTACAAAAACAGAGTGTTCTGAGAATTCAGTCTCAGCTAGGATTAAAACATTATTTTAGGGACAGATTACAAAATAGCATCACATACATCTGGTCATCTGACTTCTGGTTAGCAAGCTTCCCCTCTTGGCTTGAACCTGTCAGGATTTAGCATATATGTGTCAATAATACACACACAGAGAGCCTTAATATGATCTGCTGCAGCTCCTGGAAGTCATAAAACAGTTTCAAACCTCCACCCTTCTAGAGTAACAATTATTTCACCTAATTGACAATGCAGGAATTTTCCTAGTGCAGACTCTTTGTCTCTGGCTGCACTGAGAACTGTAAGATACAATCTTTATGGCCTAATCCAGGTAATTTAATTTCAAACTATTTTCAAACTTTGGGATTAACCTGTTCTCTTCCAGTATCCTCTGTTAAAACATATATATTTAACAGTTAAAATAATACATGTATATTTCTTTTTCTGTCCAGCAGGGAACACTGTTAGTACATTTTTAACACAAGCAGCTTTACAAATGCATTTTTCAATGCAAGCATCTGTACAACTCAGTTTGATATACAAATGACATATTATTCTTTACAAAATTCCAGCTAGCTGTACTGGGATATGTTACACATCCACTGCCCTACTTCTCCTGGCATAGCTGGCAGTACCTCACATCCTCACATATCTCATTAAAGACCATCCTCATGACATTTAATACAAACTATGAACTAAGGAATAAGGAATAAGGACTACACTCAACTGCTAAGGCTGCTTTTCATATTATATTATAATGAAAACCCTTTCTGTAAAATAGCCCCTGCATCATAGAGCAAGAAACCAAATGAGCTGAAAAAAAGCCCAAACAAATTAGACATTTTCAACAAGACACTGACATTTGCCTAAAGAATGTTTTATCAATACAGGTTAATTATGCAGCAGCTAAGTACTACTATTATTAATCAGATAAGCAGCACTGATTCAACAATGTAAATTTGATATAGAAGACGTATGTCTCTTGCCCTTGTATATATGCATGTATCAAATTATCATTAGATAATAGTCTACAACTTGTTAAATGCTTTGTTGTAGGTCACTCTATGATATGGTTTGCATCTTTGTGGTTTATTTTAGAAGTGGACAGCATACAAGGCTGCATTCTCATAACTGCTAAGTAGGGACTTTCTGAGCCTCTACATAAACTGTTCAACTTTGCTTTATCTACAGGGTTTGTTCCTGATGCCTGGAGAACAGCCACTGTGCCTCCACTACACAGGGGTAGTCCTTCTACAGGGTCTATATTACATTATCGAAGTTTCAAAACTTCAAATCTGATATGGTTGACACCATATAATCGAAGTCTTGAAACACTGAAAATGTAATAAAACACAACAACCAACAAAAACAAACCATTTACACACTCTAAGCAGGGGGTCAAGCCTCCCTGAACCCCCCACACCCCCCGCTACTTAAATATGCCAACTCTGAGATCACACTACAGTGCAGAAAAGGGAAATGTTCCCTTTCCGTGCTGTATGGAGATCTCCATTAAAAGATTCAAAGTTTCAAGACTTCAATCATATGGTGTCGACCATGTCAGATTCGAAGTTTTGAAACTTCGATCTTCTGATATAGACCACTTCTACAGACCCAGGCAATTATACACGCATCAGTATCACTATCCTTATATGCAAAACCATTGAATGTATCATAGAAAAACTAATTTCTGTGGATAAAGGCAAATTAACTGATCAACACCCCAATCAGTTTGGTTTTGTAAAGGGCAGGTCCTGTCTCCTCAGCCTAGTAAGCTTCTTTGAAAGGTTGTAAGGGCTGGGGACAGTGATCATTCTATGCATGCTATTTATCCTGACCTACCAAGGCTTTTGACACTATCCTCCATGCTATTATTGAAAAATTCAGCAAATGTAATCTAAACCCACAATGTCCACTGGATTGCAAACTGACTTTTCAACAGTTCCTGGTATTCCTCTTCAAACAGTTACAGTCATAAGAAAACTAGGTACTCATGCTGATAACTCTCTCTCTCTCTCTCTCTCTCTCTCTCAATCATTCATTCGTCATGTTTTCATTATAGTCAGGAAATCCTTCTATCTGATCCTGTTAATTTTCAAGAGAATACCTTCCAGATCCAAAGAAGTCATTCTACAACTGTACTCTTCCCTTATCAGACCCATCACTGAAGATAATGAGCCCTTTGGTATGTACAAATCCATGCATATTGCTCAAATGAAAAGGCCCCCAAAGCTTTCTAATAAAAAAAACTAAAGGTCTTAAATCCTTCAATGCAGCAATAGATTATCTCAACTAGTTTTTTACTCAGTGGTGTTCAGTTTGTTGAGAGGTGACCTGTATCTCACTTTTCAAGCCATGAAAGGCCCAGACCTGTTTGGCATCCTCTTTCTTCACAAAACCAGGGTTCTACAAACACCTACACTAAGGAGCTAAATCTACACCAACAAAGCATGAGTGTGTGCAAAAAAACAGGATACATATAATGTGGGTGATTCAAAGAGCATGCATCAATGTGTACACATGAACAGGATAAGCACAATGTAAGCAGATAAACCCAGCCAGACTGATTATGCTCATAGGGAAAGATAAGTCCACTGTAGATGTATGCACATGGAGAAAGACATAAAATGTAACTGATTCACACAGCAGGTATGGATGTGCATACAGAAACGGGTAAGTATAGGAGAGGCTGAGCTGCTTCATCCAACTGGATGGGTGAGTACATCTCCTAGGAAAATTAACTGACCACGAATTCTCTACAGATGTGATTTAATGGTTCAGTGCTTACCTGATGAACAGAACCTTCAAGGTGTTGAGTGATGATTCTTTAACAAATACTGTCTTCCATACTAAAATAGTCCTTCATGTGGCCATGCTGACTCTTTCTTGTAAGTACAATGAGGCTGAGTCAGTCAGTAAATATGGATGTGAGGACAGAAAAGGATAAAGTAAGTTACTGTGATGGTGTAACTGCATGTACTGCGATGGTGTAACTGCATTTAATGCAATGGAGTAACTGCATATACTGGGAAAGGTGTAACTGCATGTACTGTGATGGTGTAACTGCATGTACTACGATGGTGTAACTGCATGTGGCTTTCATGAGCAGATGAGTATCCAGGCTATTAATAAAGCTACTAACTATGACAGATTCTCTAACCTAATGCAGAAATCAGGTTCCATCATTTATGAATTCATGTTTGTTGCTCATTTTTAGGGAATTCTGGTGAATTCCTAATGAAAGGGGTGAGTGGGAACAAACACGGCTGTCCTGGAGGCATTTCTAAATGGTAGTATCCTAGCAGGTAAAGTTAACCTCATTGAAGCTGAAAATTGTTATCTGCATCAGAAACAGCCTTTTTCTCTACTTGTCCTTCTATCTGTGACTGCTTTTCTTCAGAAACTGAGTGCTGTTATCCTGGCAGCATTCAGGAATCACTTTAGGTTGCTTGTGAGATGTGAATGTGTGGTACAACTTCACATGATTATATTGTGCAGTATTGACACAGACTCATTAATTGTTATATAATTGATATATATCACATTTAGGTATGGTTTTACTCTTGCTTAACTATAATGTACACCTGCTTTGCACTATCTAACACACTGTTCATACTCCAAGTTATTTGTATCTGTTACAAACATACATTTATGCTGACAGAGGCAGTAGTCTGTCATACCTGTTTAGTTTTCCCAATTAGCCTTTCATAGCATGTCTGGTAATTTCTCTTCTCTTCTCTTCTCTTCTCTTCTCTTCTCTTCTCTTCTCTTCTCTTCTCTTCTCCACCTATCCTATATCTTCATAAATGTCATCTTTCACTCATTACATCTTCTCAAAGTTCATTGCACTAATCTGTACCCCATGGGAGATCTAGCATCTAATGAAAACTGCTTAATTGAATTCTGTCTTCCCAGTCCCACCTTTCTGAATACTCTCCTAAAGGTTTATGTTTGCTTTCTGTGCTGCAATATTGCAGTATGTCTAAGCACTTTTTACATTATTGCAGAATGGTTCTCTTTTTTAAATGGCAGTGCAACCATGGAGTTATTATACTTAAGTCATAGAGCATGATATAAAGCACTCCATAAGGGTGTGAAAAATATTTTTGTGCTGTCGCCCACGTTTAGCTGGTAAGTTATTTAATAAGTTTAAATTGTTGGGTTAGATATGGGCAGGATGAGCATGAACTTCCTTTAGGAGATCCATCACCCCCTGGGTGAAAGAAAACGTCTTAATTCCCACCTTGAAAATAGCTCTTTCTGCCAGCCATTTGTGGCGTCTTTCTGCTCAGTGTTTCCTCATAAAAATCCATTTTTTTACTGGCTCCAGTTCACCCACTACAGCCATAGCATACACTCCCGGTTATTCTGCTGTCTTCCATACCTCCCAACGGTCCAGATTTTTGCAGAATTTCCAGATTTTTGCCTCGTGTTTTTAGTGTGTTTCTCATAAAACTGTGGTTTTCTGGAAAATCTGTGGCAAGCCATTAAGGATTGAAGTTAAAAAAACAATGTCAAACAGGTCAGTTTCAGACTTCATATCCTTCAGAAAATTCATGCTAATGCAAAACATGGTATTCTATCAACTTTCTGAGTCTGTAAGTGCAGTATTTAAAAGGTGTCTCTATTTTGGGGCCTTTGCCCCCCATTATGTGTGGCACTGACTAGATTTCTTTCTCTAAGACATTGAGAGGTGTGCTTCAAGTGTATCACAGTAGCTCATCCTTTCCACCCATTTAATCATTCTGGTTGCCTTCCTTTGTTTCTCCAATTATCTTCCTGCTTTTCCCTCTGCATGACATGTGGACTTGTATGCTGCGATCTGTATTGGGGTTTCAGTATTGCTCTGTGGAACGGCACAGATTCCTCTCCTGCCCTCACACCAATACTTCCTGTAGTACCTCCCAGCATTCTTTTTGCATTTGCTGCTGTCTTCTAACATCTCATATTTCTCATAGTGTTCTGTTCTTAAAGTGATCCATGTTCTGAGGGCCTTATTTTGACAAATCCCCTGATACTACTTCCAAAAACTGGCAATTGTTTTCTGATTCATTACAGCCAAAGTGGAGCACTTTGTACTTTTTGTCATTCTCTCTTAATGATCATTGATCTGTCTACTCTCCAAGCCATCTTAAGTGTTTTCTTAAGCAAGTCCCTCCCCAGTCCTTTTGCACTATCAATAAAGAGTGTGATCTTGTTTTCTGTTCCTATTGTGATGCCATATACGTCACAATGTTCATTTTTTTTTATTCTCTGTCATGTCTCACATATATAGTATGCTTCCCTAAACATGTACTTGTGTAATATGATGAATATTCCTTATTAATAATGCATCTTCCTCTTGCAACAATGTTAAACTGCACTTAACATTTATATAAAAGGATAATATATAGTTATATATGGTTTGTTCTGAGGTTACCAAAGCATTCAGATTTACAGCACTGTAATAGGCCATATACAAAAAGTAACATAAGGTGATTTTTGACCTAGTTTTTTCTAGAAAGTCAGCAGAAAGCCTGTTGTACTTCAGTACTGTTTAGTCTAAACAACTAACTAGGATGGAAATTTAAGTATTTAAGTATTTGCCAGACCATCATGTACAGTTTATTTAGCACAAAGTAGTCCAATACCTCATGGCAGTGTTTCTTTTGTTTAATTTCTGGCATCCATGCCTTTTGTGTGAAATTTGAACATCCTACTTCTGTCCGCACAAGTTTTTACCAGATGGATTAGTTTTCTCTCTTGTCTCAAAGTTGTGTTACAGGAAAATTATAGTTCCTCCAGATTATACGTAGGTGTGCTTCCTGCATTCAAATGAATGAGATTCTTTTTGCAAAGGTTTAGAATTAGTTTCTCTGTCTTGTACCCACAAGTATCGGAAATGTCTTTGGCTCCCACAACCCTAAACTGAATTTAATGGGTAATAAGAGAATGAACAAATGCAAAACAAATATTGGAGAAAGCAACCTTTCACACATCACAGAAAGTTAATTTCATTGGTTCATGGATGTATGCTTCCTATTGTTCAGTGGTTAGCTCATTACAGCATTCTTTTCAGAGTGCACACAATAAAATCGAACAAGTTGTTTCTGAGTTTTTTTTTTGGTTCTCCAATTTTACTGAGTTGTCCTTTATAATGCAACAAGCTGAATTAAAATTAAAATTTTAAAAACCTAATCACATCTTTTATTTGTATGTAAACAACAATGTGAATTAATATCCGATTATTTTCTGTCTTTTGCCCATTAACAAGCATTTGAAAAGTGTGTGTATTTTAAGGCACAATTGAAGTCAGCACTTAAGGTGTTACAACGTCAAGAAAGTGATTCAAATGAAACCCAGTATACCAGTAACATTTTAACACACATACTTAGAGAACTATTCCTGAAAGCGGATTGGATGTAATTTTAAAAATACTAATCATTTCATCTGTCACTTACTAATGGGGATGTGCCTGACTGGTTTCCTCCCCTTGCTTGCTACTTAAGTAAAGTCCCAGATCAGTTTAACTTCTGTGTTCTCTGAACAGGTGGCATTTTCTGTCCATTTTCTTTGTCTCATTCACAACACAAACTGTTGGGAAGTTATTTAACATACCTTAATGAGAAAGTATAGTTTTCTGCAGACTTTGAATGAAATTAGGTGACTACTGTAAATCCAGAATAAATCCGCAGATTCTGGACTTTACAAACTGTGCTTCCTAGGCATCACAAACTGAAAAACGTACTTTTAATTTAATATAAACAGTTGCAAACCTAATTCCTGATGTGCTGCCAGCCTGTGTCATGTAAATATACATGCTCTGCTGCAAAATATTAAATAGATGTAGGTTAAAGTTCAGAACTCTGCCGTTAAAATACCAGCAGAGAGATGACAGGAAATATGGGGTGATCCATTCAATCTGATTTCCTCAGCAACTTGTAATGTATACTGGGTGTGGATATGGAGTGCTGGGCAAAGAAAAAACATTATTAGTAATGAATTGACAAGCCATTACATCCATTTAGTGAGATGCTCTTAAATATTGTTTTGCTTAGCATTAGTACCTACTCAGTTTTAGACTGATTTATGTGATCCTAACATCTGTATCCAGTTATATTTAATCTTATTTCAATATTGAACATTTTGAGTAATTCTATATTCCTAAAACCTGCAATATTAAGTACAAAACTCGAACATCAGAGTTCTCTGCTAAGATGGCAAGTCCCAATTACAGCAAATATCTAAAGTCACACAAATAATTTGTAACCTTCAAGAGTGTTTGAGTGTTAAGTGTTTTGATGTTCAATATTCAACAGTTAATTTCATTTTCAGTCTACTTTCTAAACATTCCTTTCTGCTGTTGTAAGAAATAAATGTTTTATCCTATGTGTGTGTGTGTGTGTGTGTGTGTGTGTGTGTGTGTGTGTGTGTGTGTGTGTGTGTGTGTGTGTGTGTGTGTATATGTGGGGGGATGTATGGACATGTGTATTCGCATGTATGAGTGTGTGTGTGTGTGTGTGTTTGTGTGTGTGTGTGTGTGTGTGTGTGTGTGTGTGTGTGTGTGTGTGCCTGTGTGTGTGCATGCGTGCATGTGTGTGACATTTTTCCTTTTGATCAAATCCCTAGCAATCCATGATCTGTTTTTAACCTGTTTAAATGTACTGTGATGAGAGTTACACTATTTTATATTGATTAAACTTTTAACATGTAATAGCATTGCTAAGCATGAAGAGCATATTAAAATATGGAAGTATTGTGGCAAACTGAACAGAATGTAAAATGGGCGATGGTAATGCAAATATAAAGTGTTAAATATCAAGCTGCGGCACAGAAAAGAAAATAGAAGAAGTACTTAACATGGATATAAGCTAAGAGCTGCAAACAGGGTTTCTATATAGTGCAAAATGTTGATTACCATGTTTTCCTGTATTTACATGACCACGAGCAAATCAGCTGACCTCTTACTAGGTCAGTCATAGAAAGGCAGCTTTCAAAGGGTTTATTTAATTTTAAATTAATAAATATAAAATAATAAGACAAGACATTAAACAACTATAGTCACTTCTAACATTGATTACAACTACCAGTGTCTAAAACACACAGTGTATGCTCCATTAGCAACAGGGATCAGTGGAAAGGTGTTTGTCCAGAATTCTATTCATCTTAAGGTGCATGCCTATACTTTCCATATGGATAGAGCTTTAAGGTCTGTTTTAGTCAGTTTGCACTGGTTTAGTAAAAAAGCTTTTATTAATATAAGATTATACAAGGGTGGTAATGATTTTCCTGACAGTGATACATTATGTGGCATTTCTTTTCATAAGGCAGTACACAGATCACTATCCAAACAAGAAATTCTGTAGGAATGCCTGCTTTGCTGAAAAATTCATCAAGATTTACTGTTGTTCTTTTGAAGCTGTAATGAAAAACATTAATCATGTGTTATTGAAATAAAAACTGACAAGCTACAGCAATGAGCCAATCAGCCTTCTTATTTATATGATAGAGGTCACTTGTAGTCATTCTGATTTCTGATTTCTTTGGAGGTCAGGGGCATTGAAAGTATCTTGTCTGTTGAAATCCTGAAGCTCACATACTTTTTTTTTTTTTTTTTGGTTCCCACCACTGCTATCTGCCAAAATACATGTCCAAGAGACCAGAGATCACACTTCCGATGTTCTGCAGAAAAGAAGTGTGATCTTACTTCTGATGTTCTACACAAAGTCTGCAATTGTTATCATCCTCCTGAATGACTGGCTAATAAACTCTACATAGTAGTAATAATTTATGACATGTGTAATGCCCCATGGGCAGTCAGTCTCAGGACTATTTATTACATACTATCAGTAACACTGTACTTCTATAGATTTGTAACATAATCTGTCCATTCTTGTGTTGGTGGATTATAGTGCAGTTAACACATTTTGAATGTGCATAATTTCAGCCTATATTCTCTGTTATAAACATTAGTTAATCCTCCCATTGTTTTCTGTTAAGATAATTAGCAGTGAAAAAAAGCATGCTTCCTTTTCCTAACATGGCCGTCTCCGACTGATGCTGTCTCTGCAGATGTAGGCTTAATGCAGAGCTTATTACACATTTATTTTCATAGTAGCAGACTCCTGTATCATAACAGAATGACTTGATTTGAGTAAATGGATTTAAACCATAGAAACTCAAGAAGTAGCAAAAATCCTTCAAGTATATAGGGAACAGATGTCTGCATCTCAGATCCACAACGTTACTGTACTCAATACATACTTTTGCCAGCAAATAAGTACAACTCAAAACTGACAGCTGTAGAACATATATACTCATGACAGATGTATTTGAGATATTATAATTTATGTACAAATTAACCATATAACAAAAAAAAATGAATTCCTGCGTGCACCCTACATGTGGGTATGCTTCACCCATGTACTTCTTGCTCTCACTCCAAGGTTGCTACTTGTTGGAGAAAGAGTAATCAGGAACACAAACATGGCACTCAGAAACATAACTAGCATGATCCTGAATTGCCTTACTCAGGTACTATCCCTAGGACAATGAGGCCTAAAGCTCATTAGCCATTAAAAATATGAAAATGCAGCTTGGGTCACAGTTAACTAGTTATCCTGTTCATGCCTGGAGTAGGACATGTGGTCAAAGATGGGAATCCACAGTTGAGGACAGGGCATCAGATGAGAAAATTTGCTGAGTGTAGAATGTGCACTCTCCTCAGGGAATACACATGTGCTAAGAACGGACAATACAAGAAAAGTGGCATGTTAATTAAAAAAGGGCTACAGCACTGCTTAAATCTATTTTTTTACTATAAAAAGAAGTAGAAAGTATGTTTCCTTATTTTGGATTTATTTATATTTTGTTGACCAGGGTAGAAGATTAATTACAGCAAGATGAAATGCAGGCTGAGCCCAGGTTACACATAAACAGTAACAATACAACAATAACAATTACTACAGTAACAGATTCCACTTCAAAACATCTCCACTTCAAAACATCTAAAACCCGGAACATCTAAATTCATAACATCTAAACCAAAACATCTGAAACCCATAACATCTAAATTCATAACATCTAAATCATAACATAGTGCAGCTAACACATTTTGAATATGCATAATTTCAGCCTATATTCTCTGTTACCCAAAACATCTAAAACCCATAACATCGAATTTCATAACATCTAAAATGCGCATCATAACACTGAACACTACAAATCACAAGAAAATAACATCCCCTCCACATATAAAGAAACCAAACTAGCAAACACACTTTTTACTACATTTCTGCAGGGGGACAAGCCCCCCTGCACCCCCATGTCAGGGGCTCTGCACACCCACACCCCCCATAAATTAAATGTACCAGCTCCAAGATTGCACTACAGTGATAAAAAGTTAATTTCCTAACCCCACTGTATCACAATCACCATAAACAAATGTACACATAATATTTATGTGACTTACCTATATAGCCTAAAAAACACATACACAGTGGCAAAATAAATGCTATATAAATAGTATAAATTCCTACACTATATAAATAACTATAGAAATAAAAAGTACAACATCTCATAGTGATACCACAAGATAAACAAAATAAACTATAACATTTACACATTTGATGATACACTCCCCCAGATTTACTATTCTTCCGTGCAGAACTAGCTTAGTCCTGCATGGAAGCGGCCATTTAGGAGCAGGACGGCAGCGCGCCATGCATATTAATGAAGGCGCACTGCCTGAGCTCCTAATCTTACAAGGAACATGTAAGAGTGCAGGAGGCATGTCTGAGAGCAGAGCTCTCAGAATATGCAAGCCCCCGCAATGAAGAACAGCCAAAAGGCCAAAGAAATGAGCGAGACCACTCATAGGTGTCTACATATCCCCAGCAACATTCCTCCATGTGTACAACAGCAAGTAAATACAAATAAAATGAACAAACCCTTTTTTTTAATTAAAAATCCAGTGAAAGCTAACCGTAGGTAAGTGGGTGTGCCCATCTCTTAGCTACGGTTAATGCAGCTTAAATAGCTGAAGAGGATAACAAGGAAGATATATGCAAATGAAGCAGTATAGCAATAGTGTAGTGGGCAGAGCATTTGCCTTAAGAGCAGGCCTTCCCAGGTCAAGTCCCACTGCAGCACATTCCATTTTCCATGGCAAATCACATTATGACCAATATTTTTGTTGCATAACCCACTAAATAAAATATTTGTGAACTGAAGTACTGCATTAAATCCACATGTGAGGTGTCAGTGTCATAATGATGCAAAGTCCCCAAATAAGCACATGTGCCCCATACAGTATATGTATACAGGAATTATGGATACAAATGGAAGGTAAAATGTGCAATGAATGACAATTCCATACAGCTTCCAAATCCCCCACCTTCCCAAGAACCATGAGATATAACTGACCAAATCAGTGTAATTGTAAGTGGGAGTAAGCACTAGTAAGCAAGTGTAAGCACCAATAAGCAGTAGTAAGCATATTTAAGCACTAGTAAGTGAGTTTAAGTCCGTTTGCGCAGGGGTAAGCAATGCAGACACAGGTTAAGCAATTTTGAAGCTAACTCTTTGTAAGCATATGTAACCGGAGGTTAGCATTGCTTACCCTCGCGCAAACTCGTGCAAACCCGCTTACTACTCAAAAGTGCCTTCATCACTCTGTATCTAATAGCCCTTGTTCTACCAAGCAATAAAATAAACAGCCTTGCAGGTCTTGAATCGAGGACCCTATACACTATAGTCACAGTAGCTAACCACCAAGCCATCACAGCAGTACAGAAAAATGAGGTATTACCAAACAAGTCCTCACTATAGTAAAATCAAACTGAACCTGTGAAAGGAATCAGTATACATTCATATGTTCCATAACCCACTACATAACATAAATATGTGAACTGGAGTAAGGCAGTAAGCCCAGAAGTGAGGTGTGATTGTAATAGAGTGTTGAAGTCCCCAGTAAAACACAAGGACCCCATACAGTGTACGTATACATGAATCATGGATACCAGGCAGATATATAAGATGTAATGAATAAGAAATCAATGCCAAAAAGAAAATATAATGCAAAGTCTAATGTAAGCAACGCTAAGCATTGCACAGGACAGCTTAGGAGATGTAAGCAATGTGTAGGCCAACAAACTCATTGTGCCCAGTGGTATACCCCTTTATTCAATGCCAACCTTAGGTACACAGGTTTGCCCATAGCCTAGCCTTTTCAAAACCAGCCAATCACGGTAAAGTGTGGGAAATCGGCCCTACTTAAGTGCAACAGGTGGGAATACATCTCATAACCAGTTGTAGCTTCTCCTTGGAGGCACCATATCAGGAAGGGGAGAGGGAGTGCACTTTCGGGTGCAGCGCTGGTGCATCCAGGAGTCCAGAATCATAGCAGGACTCCTTGACAAAGATCATGAGCAGAGACTGCTGCAGGGCCAGTACCAGGGTTCCCTATATAAGGTGGAAGCCTGGGACCATCTTGCCCGTGACCTCACCAGTGCCACTGGCATACCCCGAACTGGTGAGCAGGTTAGGCATCACTATGCCGACCTGAAGCAGCGTAAGGGGGACCTTTTAGAGCAGTGGCTCCAAGAGGCTAGAACGGCAGGGGATGTCCCAGCTGAGTCTAAGTATCACTCCAGTATGTGTTTAATAATAGCCAGCTCATGTATATCATAGATAGGTATGGCTAAATATTCCTCGTATGTCCTCCACAGCTGCAAGTGAGTGGGCTGCAAACCAGGTGGCCCATGGAAGTTGCCTAGAGAGGTTGCAATGCAAGGCAGGTCAGTAATACTCTTGTATGTACTGTCATAGGAAATAAATCTAAAAGTATTAGTACATTAATTGCCTGTATAAAACCTGTATTGTTTAAGGCAAGTACTGCATACACCAGAGAATATGGCAGGAAGAGTCTCATATAGTTTGTATGTAAATAAAAGCGTAATAGCCTGACAATAAAGGTCTAACTGCTGTACTGCATGTGTATACTCTGGTATCATATGGTAATGTAGATTTGCAATCACGTAATAGTACTGTTGTAGTAAGCACTGTTACCCACATTGCGCACCATAAATAGAATGTGTAGAAATGTCTGTATATGACTGCTGTAATCCCCAGAGGCCATTTAGTACAACTGAGAGACACATAGACAGAAAACAGGGAAAAGGCAGACAACAAAACCCAAATAGCACATGCAAGTGAGATGTGAACTGTTGTATTTTTAGCACACACAGCCATGGTTTGAATCCTGACAGTGGTAGTAGTCTGCATACAGAATCATACCCCACAACTGTACAGATATGTCCAGAATGTCCAGTAAAGTGACCCATATCTGTTGTCTGTCAACCTGACCCCCTGGGAAATCAGTGGGATGATCCCAGATGTATAGGCAGCAAACAGGAAATACAACTGATTGACACACATCTATGAGAACAAAGCTGGCACACTAGCAACTCCCCAAAATCTTATGAGAGTAAGAAGCCACGTATGTCCCATTTACACTCCCATGTTGCCAAGTTGTGGCCAGAGTGTGCACAATAACAGAGTGAGATGTATGTGCATAATAGTAATGTGGAATCTGGTACTGTGTGTGGCAACATTCAGGTAGTGATAACAAACATTTCTCCCACAGGTCTGTCAGATACCAACACTGTGCCCAGAAATACAAGGATGACACCCTGTACTTGTACTGTTTACACTGGTATTGTATGGCATTGTGACTGATGCAGTTGCTCTGAATAATAAGGTATTACTCATCACTGTCGCTCACACTGCCTTACAAAATATAACTGTCTAGGAAATCCTGCATCAGAGTGTTGTAATATAAGGTCAGAATGCAAAACCACAGGAGAATTATAATGACAGAAAGCAGATAGGAGATATACAGCAATATCTATATAGCACACACAACTCTGATGGACAGTGTTTAAGTTGTAGCAGACACAACCATGGTCTTAATCCTGGGAGTGGATGTAGACTGCATACAGAATCATACCCCAAAACTGCACAGATAAGACCAGAATGTCCAGTATATGGGCCCATATCTGTTGCCTGTCACCCTGTCCCCCTGGGAAGTCTGTGAGATGATCCTAGATGTTTAGGCAGCAAACAAGGAATACAAATGATTGTCACACATCTATGAGAACAAACCTGTCACTCTAGCAACTACCGAAACTGTTATGAGAGTAATAAGCCAAGAATGTCCTATTTACACCTCCATGTTGTCATGCTGTGACCAGAGTGTGTACAGTAACAGAGTGAGATGTATGTGCATAATACTAATGTGTAATCTGTAACTTTGTGTGGCAACATTCAGGTAGTGCTAACAAACATTGCTCCCACAGGTACATCGGATACGAACACTGTGCCGAGAAATAAAAACCTTGATACCCTGTACTGGTACTGTTTACTCTGGTATTGTATGGAATTTTGAGTGTTGCAGTTGCTCTGAATAATAAAGTATCACTGATCACTGTCACCCACACTGTGCTACATAATATAACTGTGTAGGAAAGCATTTATATGTGAGTTTTAAGTCATTAAAGGTTGAAGAGGGCAATAGTCTAGATATGTCCTGGTACACCTGCATGTGGTCAAGACATGGCCAGAGTCTGTGCAGAAAGAGTTGGATAGCTATGTGCACAACACCAACCCGGAATCTGGGAGTATGTGTAGAAATAGTGAGTGTTAAACATTCCCTCCACAAGTATACCAGGTAAGAGGTGTACACTGCAGGTAAAACCACTTCATGTATAAAGATGACGACAGACATATCACTGTCCAAACTAAGGCTATAGGGTAGTGTAGTAATACATGTAAAGTACAGATAACAGCATTGACTAGGAAAGTAATGTGGACTACAGGAATATACTAGTTGTTAAATGACATCTTTCTCTCCCCCCCACCATATCTCCAACAATAAACTACATACCCACCTCAACCGGTATGTAATGACTCCACTCTTCTGATCATGTCCTACTGGTTGATATATATTTAAATTTGTTTCCATGCATGTTCTATATTGAATTATTTCAACATTGGTGGCATTGTGCCATCAATGTACCTGCATGCTGTTGTTATTACCACTGTGGTCCCATATATGCATGTGTTCCATTTGCTATGCAACTGTTCCATGTCTGGTGTCTGGGTTAATGGAAATATATATGCATGCTGTTATACCTAACCCTGGAATGTTTTGACTATTACTAACCCACATATGATGATAAAATCTAAACACTATAGCATGTTTGGGAAGGCTGGTCCCAGCGGACCCACCTCTCCCACCTCAACTGGCCATGGCACTGGGCACCAGCATGTCTGGGGCCTAACCCAGGATCACCTCGTCCGTTGGTCCTGCACCACCTTTGGGTAGAACTGCCTCAGGGGATGGGGCTCGTCCCTCCTGGGAGCGGGTGCGGACAGTTGGTCCAGGTCGTGGTGCATAGCAAACTCCACAGGGAGGTCGGAGATCTGCTATGCCAGCTTGAGAGTCATGTGTTGCAACTGGAGGGTTGGCCTGGCTCTGATACTCAGCCCCCAGTACAGCCATCTTCAGGGCTGTGAAGGTGCAGTGGAGACTGCCCATGGGTGAGGATCTCAGTCTCACTGTTTCCACTAGGGGGCTCATGGGCTTCCAATTTCCCGACAACCCTCCCCACCAAGGTGTTTACCACCCACATGTGTCATATACCGCCCCTGTATGCATCTTGTTTGTCTTGTCTGTTAACCTACCCAACCTACCTCCCCAAATATACCTACTATCCCTCCCCAACATCCCACTCTCATCTGAAAAAAAAAGGGGGCAATCTGTTCCCCAAAAAAATTTCGCCCCATACATAGCTCTCCATTTCACACACGTGCCCACTGGACACATGTAATCTGGTCTAATTGGCATCACAACATATTATTGTTGTCCTCACCCCTCTCTCAGGGGTTTGAGAGTCCAAATCTACCTCCAAATTCAATGTATATGCACAGTTGTTGCTGTGGAAGAAATGGGCAGCTATGGAACTTCCCTACACCCTTCCTGCACATCCCTAGCTATTTTCCCTACCGTCTTTCTCTCTTTGTGCCCCCTTTTTCACCACTTCCCTATCAACCCTTTTGTCTT